>NW_028301541.1:17927500-18110000 GCF_042242905.1 Orbicella faveolata
CACGCGGCGCGCGTGGTAACGTTGTCCGCGGGAGGGCTGGAAACTATGTCTAAAAATAAATTGGAGGGATGAGCCCAATAGAGTGTGTGGGTTGTCACGCAATAAAAAATAAAATCAAAAACCATTTAGTGGATAAAGTCAAGAAATTGTGATGTTATAGAAGATCAATAAAGAAGACAGTTCTCCAAGTTTAAGGTGTGTGCGTTGTCCCAAAGTTGAGATATTTGTCGAAATGTTCCGCGGAAAATACTGTAAACATCCGGAACTTACTTTGGCTATGTAGACAACTGATTATCTGAACCGAACCAAAAAACATTTAGGCAAGCACTTTTCCTAATACTTTAACTCCTAAAATGGCTAAAAATCACGAGATAAGTGTATATTTTTCGACAAACACGATCTTAGCTTCATGTCACGCACCACCATAACTCCGAAATCGAAAATGCGCTGGTTTCCAAACGAAGGTTACATTATCTTCCTACCATATTTACTTTTTATTTTGACAAACCAGTGACGGATCCAGACCTTGAGCTAAGGGGGGGGGGGGGGGGGGGGGGGCGGGGTTTTTTTGCTTGCCCTGCCGACGTTTCTTCCTTCTCTGAGTTTTTCTTTGTTACTTGAAATAAAAGGGGGCCTGTAAAATGCCGAATAAAGTACCATGCCGGGAAGAGTACGACGCATAAATTATGTCGAATTATGTAGTTATGCAAGAGCACATGGCAGACCCCAAGCCGCCTGGCACGTAATAGTCGTGACCTTTGCGTTTTGCGAACTTCATTCGGAGTTAAATAATCTGTGGTGCAATGTTACTTAGTAATCTTTCAGGAGATCACTAGCATGTTAAACTGAGAAACGTCTCTGATGGCGGCAAACTGTAAATTCCAAAGACAAAATTGAAACACAGGTATAAAGCAACCGCTCGCAACACTGCATTGCTGCCCAAAATATAAGTAGCTATGAGTGAGAAGCGAAGTTGTGTGCCGATTATCAGAATGAGTCCTCATGCGGAGATGTAAGTAGTAGGAAATATTAGAAAAAAGATCAATCATGTGCGGTAGTTAAAAGAAAACTTAAGCGATGTTTTTTTGTAAAATGTACTGAAGTGAAATACCTTGGTGAACAGAGCGCGTGACAAGGTCATTGCTATTGTCACGTAATATGAGAAAAACCAGAGGAAATACATGCTTTGGTGCGTGCCAAATAGAGCAATAATAATAGTAACTAGTAGTAATCAAAGATTATGAGAGTGCGTTCGACGCTCTCACTTTAATATACAACTACATATCGTAAATGAATGATTTCACTAGCTGACTTTCAACCTTTGTCTATTGCTAAAATCAACATTTTTCAGCAGCAACCGAGGTTTTACAGTCAGATATGCATGGTGTCAAAGTCCACGCTAGTGAAGAGGTCACGATTTGTTGATAAGTTGCGTGACGCTGCCAGTTTCTGTAGTCTCTCAAGTTTCATAGAATATTTAAATTACGTACTAGCATTTGCAGTCGCGTGCTCGTTTCGCGACTAATTCGAGTATTTCCCCTGATGAATGAAGTAGTCTTATGGATCTTGCCTCCCGAGAACTTTTCCACCGATTCCAAACAATAAAATTTCGACCGGATAAAGATCGAGCTATCTGTCGCGACTAGAACTAATCAACAAATGCAATCAAAATGTAGCTGTTCCCACGGTTATCATCCCAAAGCCAAGTCGTGTTAATAAACAAGGACAATTCCCTCAGATTGCGATAAACGCTGCCGTCGAAGCGTTTAAATTCGCTAAAATCTAACGCTGAGAGCTCATAATAGCGAGGCGTACGGCGACTGAATGGAAAGAAGTCAAAAAAGATCCATCGGAAAGACGAGCTCACATGGCCTGCTCACATACTCACATGTTCGCCACATGTCTTATCACATGTCTTAGCATTAAACGGTACCAGTTTACTGGCCGTGACATGCTCCTGCAAAAATCAAGCGGGGTGGCCATTTTGTTGTCCTTACAGGAATGTGGTTTTTTTCGGCCTAGAACCGTGCACAGGGGAACCAACTCTGAAAAGCCAGAGCTCAAAATTAGGTTTGCGTTCCACTTCGTCGAACGCAATAAAACAATAAGTGCAGAGGGTATTACCAAGCTAGCACTAGGTTAATTAGGGTGGTCCTCTAGTACGAGATTAATAGTTATAACACAAGGCTGAGTACAGTACAGTTTTATTGAAAAAACACATGTTTTAGTGCGCGCCGAATAGAGTACGAGCCTAGTACTAATAAGACAAGGCTGAGTTCAGTGATATTTCATTGAAAAAATACATGTTTTAGTGCGTGTCAAATGGAGTACGAGACTAGTACTTCTAAGACAAGGCTGAGTTTAGTGCAATTTCATTAAAAAAAAAATACATGTTTTAGAGCGTGCCAAATAGAGTACGAGACTAGTGCTTATAAAACAAGGCTGAGTTCAGTGCAATTTCATTGAAAAAATACATGTTTTAGTGCGTGTCGAATGGAGTACGAGACTAGTGCTTATAAGACAAGGCTGACTTCACTGCAATTTCTTTGAAAAAATACATGTTTTAGTGCGTGCCGAATACGAGACTAGTACTTCTAAGACAATGCTTAGTTCAGTGCCATTTCATTGAAATAATACATGTTTTAGTGCGTGCCGACTAGAGTACGAGACTAGTGCTTATAAAACAAGGCTGAGTTCAGTGCAATTTCATTGAAAAAATACATGTTTTAGTGCGTGCCGAATACGAGACTAGCACTTATAAGACAAGGCTTAGTTCAGTGCCATTTCATTGAAATAATACATGTTTTAGTGCGTGCCGAATAGAGTACGAGACTAGTGCTTATAAAACAAGGCTGAGTTCAGTGCAATTTCATTGAAAAAATACATGTTTTAGTGCGTGTCGAATAGAGTACGAGACTAGTGCTTACAAAACAAGGCTGACTTCAGTGCAATTTCATTGAAAAAATACATGTTTTAGTGCGTGTCGAATAGAGTACAGACCAGTACGAGACTAGTACTTCTAAGACAAGGCTGAGTTCAGTGCAATTTCCTTGAAAAAATACATGTTCTAGTGCGTGCCGAATAGAGTACGAGACTAGTGCTTATAAGACAACGCTGAGTTCAGTGAAATTTCATTGAAAAAAATACATGTTTTAGAGCGTGCCGAATAGAGTACGAGACTAGTGCTTATAAGACAAGGCTGAGTTCAGTGCAATTTCATTGAAAAAAATACATGTTTTAATACGTGCCGAATAGAGTACGAGACTAGTGCTTATAAGACAAGGCTGAGTTCAGTGCAATTTCATTGAAAAAAATGCATGTTTTAGTGCGTGCCGAATAGAGTACGAGACTAGTGCTTATAAGACAAGGCTGAGTTCAGTGCAATTTCATAGAAAAAAATACATGTTTTAGTACGTGCCGAATAGAGTACGAGACTAGTCCTTATAAGACAAGGCTGAGTTCAGTGAAATTTCATTGAAAAAAATACATGTTTTAGAGCGTGCCGAATAGAGTACGAGACTAGTGCTTATAAGACAAGGCTGAGTTCAGTGAAATTTCATTGAAAAAAATACATGTTTTAGAGCGTGCCGAATAGAGTACGAGACTAGTGCTTATAAGACAAGGTTGAGTTCAGTGAAATTTCATTGAAAAAATACATGTTTTAGTGCGTGCCGAATACGAGACTAGCACTTATAAGACAAGGCTTAGTTCAGTGCCATTTCATTGAAATAATACATGTTTTAGTGCGTGCCGAATAGAGTACGAGACTAGTGCTTATAAAACAAGGCTGAGTTCAGTGCAATTTCATTGAAAAAATACATGTTTTAGTGCGTGTCGAATAGACTACGAGACTAGTGCTTATAAAACAAGGCTGAGTTCAGTGCAATTTCATAGAAAAAAATACATGTTTTAGTACCTGCCGAATAGAGCACGAGACTAGTGCTTATAAGACAAGGCTGAGTTCAGTGCAATTTCATTGAAAAAAATACATGTTTTAGAGCGTGCCGAATAGAGTACGAGACTAGTGCTTATAAGACAAGGTTGAGTTCAGTGAAATTTCATTGAAAAAATACATGTTTTAGTGCGTGCCGAATAGAGTACGAGACTAGTGCTTATAAAACAAGGCTCAGTTCAGTGCAATTTCATTGAAAAAATACATGTTTTAGTGCGTGTCGAATAGAGTACGAGACTAGTGCTTATAAAACAAGGCTGAGTTCAGTGCAATTTCATTGAAAAAATACATGTTTTAGTGCGTGTCGAATAGAGTACAGACCAGTACTTCTAAGACAAGGCTGAGTTCAGTGTAATTTCATTGAAAAAATACATGTTTTAGTGCGTGCCGAATAGAGTACGAGACTAGTACTTCTGAGACAAGGCTGAGTTCAGTGCAATTTCATTGAAAAAATACATGTTTTAGTGCGTGCCGAATAGAGTACCAGACTAGTACTTATGAGACAAGGCTTAGTTCAGTGCAATTTCATTGACAAAATACATGTTTTAGTGCGTGCCGAATAGAGTACGAGACTAGTGTTTATAAGACAAGGCTGAGTTCAGTGCAATTTCATAGAAAAAAATACATGTTTTAGTACGTGCCGAATAGAGTACGAGACTAGTCCTTATAAGACAAGGCTGAGTTCAGTGAAATTTCATTGAAAAAAATACATGTTTTAGAGCGTGCCGAATAGAGTACGAGACTAGTGCTTATAAGACAAGGCTGAGTTCAGTGAAATTTCATTGAAAAAAATACATGTTTTAGAGCGTGCCGAATAGAGTACGAGACTAGTGCTTATAAGACAAGGTTGAGTTCAGTGAAATTTCATTGAAAAAATACATGTTTTAGTGCGTGCCGAATACGAGACTAGCACTTATAAGACAAGGCTTAGTTCAGTGCCATTTCATTGAAATAATACATGTTTTAGTGCGTGCCGAATAGAGTACGAGACTAGTGCTTATAAAACAAGGCTGAGTTCAGTGCAATTTCATTGAAAAAATACATGTTTTAGTGCGTGTCGAATAGACTACGAGACTAGTGCTTATAAAACAAGGCTGAGTTCAGTGCAATTTCATAGAAAAAAATACATGTTTTAGTACCTGCCGAATAGAGCACGAGACTAGTGCTTATAAGACAAGGCTGAGTTCAGTGCAATTTCATTGAAAAAAATACATGTTTTAGAGCGTGCCGAATAGAGTACGAGACTAGTGCTTATAAGACAAGGTTGAGTTCAGTGAAATTTCATTGAAAAAATACATGTTTTAGTGCGTGCCGAATAGAGTACGAGACTAGTGCTTATAAAACAAGGCTCAGTTCAGTGCAATTTCATTGAAAAAATACATGTTTTAGTGCGTGTCGAATAGAGTACAGACCAGTACTTCTAAGACAAGGCTGAGTTCAGTGTAATTTCATTGAAAAAATACATGTTTTAGTGCGTGCCGAATAGAGTACCAGACTAGTACTTATGAGACAAGGCTTAGTTCAGTGCAATTTCATTGACAAAATACATGTTTTAGTGCGTCCCGAATAGAGTACGAGACTAGTGCTTATAAGACAAGGCTGAGTTCAGTGCAATTTCATTGAAAAAAATACATGTTTTAGAGCGTGCCGAATAGAGTACGAGACTAGTGCTTATAAAACAAGGCTGAGTTCAGTGCAATTTCATTGAAAAAATACATGTTTTAGTGCGTGTCGAATAGAGTACGAGACTAGTGCTTACAAAACAAGGCTGACTTCAGTGCAATTTCATTGAAAAAATACATGTTTTAGTGCGTGTCGAATAGAGTACAGACCAGTACGAGACTAGTACTTCTAAGACAAGGCTGAGTTCAGTGCAATTTCCTTGAAAAAATACATGTTTTAGTGCGTGCCGAATAGACTACGAGACTAGTGCTTATAAGACAACGCTGAGTTCAGTGAAATTTCATTGAAAAAAATACATGTTTTAGAGCGTGCCGAATAGAGTACGAGACTAGTGCTTATAAGACAAGGCTGAGTTCAGTGCAATTTCATTGAAAAAAATACATGTTTTAGTACGTGCCGAATAGAGTACGAGACTAGTGCTTATAAGACAAGGCTGAGTTCAGTGCAATTTCATTGAAAAAAATGCATGTTTTAGTCCGTGCCGAATAGAGTACGAGTACGAGTACGAGACTAGTGCTTATAAGACAAGGCTGAGTTCAGTGCAATTTCATTGAAAAAAATGCATGTTTTAGTGCGTGCCGAATAGAGTACGAGACTAGTGCTTATAAGACAAGGCTGAGTTCAGTGCAATTTCATAGAAAAAAATACATGTTTTAGTACGTGCCGAATAGAGTACGAGACTAGTCCTTATAAGACAAGGCTGCGTTCAGTGAAATTTCATTGAAAAAAATACATGTTTTAGAGCGTGCCGAATAGAGTACGAGACTAGTGCTTATAAGACAAGGCTGAGTTCAGTGAAATTTCATTGAAAAAAATACATGTTTTAGAGCGTGCCGAATAGAGTACGAGACTAGTGCTTATAAGACAAGGTTGAGTTCAGTGAAATTTCATTGAAAAAATACATGTTTTAGTGCGTGCCGAATACGAGACTAGCACTTATAAGACAAGGCTTAGTTCAGTGCCATTTCATTGAAATAATACATGTTTTAGTGCGTGCCGAATAGAGTACGAGACTAGTGCTTATAAAACAAGGCTGAGTTCAGTGCAATTTCATTGAAAAAATACATGTTTTAGTGCGTGTCGAATAGACTACGAGACTAGTGCTTATAAAACAAGGCTGAGTTCAGTGCAATTTCATAGAAAAAAATACATGTTTTAGTACCTGCCGAATAGAGCACGAGACTAGTGCTTATAAGACAAGGCTGAGTTCAGTGCAATTTCATTGAAAAAAATACATGTTTTAGAGCGTGCCGAATAGAGTACGAGACTAGTGCTTATAAGACAAGGTTGAGTTCAGTGAAATTTCATTGAAAAAATACATGTTTTAGTGCGTGCCGAATAGAGTACGAGACTAGTGCTTATAAAACAAGGCTCAGTTCAGTGCAATTTCATTGAAAAAATACATGTTTTAGTGCGTGTCGAATAGAGTACGAGACTAGTGCTTATAAAACAAGGCTGAGTTCAGTGCAATTTCATTGAAAAAATACATGTTTTAGTGCGTGTCGAATAGAGTACAGACCAGTACTTCTAAGACAAGGCTGAGTTCAGTGTAATTTCATTGAAAAAATACATGTTTTAGTGCGTGCCGAATAGAGTACGAGACTAGTACTTCTGAGACAAGGCTGAGTTCAGTGCAATTTCATTGAAAAAATACATGTTTTAGTGCGTGCCGAATAGAGTACCAGACTAGTACTTATGAGACAAGGCTTAGTTCAGTGCAATTTCATTGACAAAATACATGTTTTAGTGCGTCCCGAATAGAGTACGAGACTAGTGCTTATAAGACAAGGCTGAGTTCAGTGCAATTTCATAGAAAAAAATACATGTTTTAGAGCGTGCCGAATAGAGTACGAGACTAGTGCTTATAAAACAAGGCTGAGTTCAGTGCAATTTCATTGAAAAAATACATGTTTTAGTGCGTGTCGAATAGAGTACGAGACTAGTGCTTACAAAACAAGGCTGACTTCAGTGCAATTTCATTGAAAAAATACATGTTTTAGTGCGTGTCGAATAGAGTACAGACCAGTACGAGACTAGTACTTCTAAGACAAGGCTGAGTTCAGTGCAATTTCCTTGAAAAAATACATGTTTTAGTGCGTGCCGAATAGACTACGAGACTAGTGCTTATAAGACAACGCTGAGTTCAGTGAAATTTCATAGAAAAAAATACATGTTTTAGTCCGTGCCGAATAGAGTACGAGACTAGTGCTTATAAGACAAGGCTGAGTTCAGTGCAATTTCATTGAAAAAAATACATGTTTTAGTCCGTGCCGAATAGAGTACGAGACTAGTGCTTATAAGACAAGGCTGAGTTCAGTGCAATTTCATTGAAAAAAATGCATGTTTTAGTCCGTGCCGAATAGAGTACGAGTACGAGTACGAGACTAGTGCTTATAAGACAAGGCTGAGTTCAGTGCAATTTCATTGAAAAAAATGCATGTTTTAGTCCGTGCCGAATAGAGTACGAGTACGAGTACGAGACTAGTGCTTATAAGACAAGGCTGAGTTCAGTGCAATTTCATTGAAAAAAATGCATGTTATAGTGCGTGCCGAATAGAGTACGAGACTAGTGCTTATAAGACAAGGCTGAGTTCAGTGCAATTTCATAGAAAAAAATACATGTTTTAGTACGTGCCGAATAGAGTACGAGACTAGTCCTTATAAGACAAGGCTGAGTTCAGTGAAATTTCATTGAAAAAAATACATGTTTTAGAGCGTGCCGAATAGAGTACGAGACTAGTGCTTATAAGACAAGGCTGAGTTCAGTGAAATTTCATTGAAAAAAATACATGTTTTAGAGCGTGCCGAATAGAGTACGAGACTAGTGCTTATAAGACAAGGTTGAGTTCAGTGAAATTTCATTGAAAAAATACATGTTTTAGTGCGTGCCGAATACGAGACTACCACTTATAAGACAAGGCTTAGTTCAGTGCCATTTCATTGAAATAATACATGTTTTAGTGCGTGCCGAATAGAGTACGAGACTAGTGCTTATAAAACAAGGCTGAGTTCAGTGCAATTTCATTGAAAAAATACATGTTTTAGTGCGTGTCGAATAGACTACGAGACTAGTGCTTATAAAACAAGGCTGAGTTCAGTGCAATTTCATAGAAAAAAATACATGTTTTAGTACCTGCCGAATAGAGCACGAGACTAGTGCTTATAAGACAAGGCTGAGTTCAGTGCAATTTCATTGAAAAAAATACATGTTTTAGAGCGTGCCGAATAGAGTACGAGACTAGTGCTTATAAGACAAGGTTGAGTTCAGTGAAATTTCATTGAAAAAATACATGTTTTAGTGCGTGCCGAATAGAGTACGAGACTAGTGCTTATAAAACAAGGCTCAGTTCAGTGCAATTTCATTGAAAAAATACATGTTTTAGTGCGTGTCGAATAGAGTACGAGACTAGTGCTTATAAAACAAGGCTGAGTTCAGTGCAATTTCATTGAAAAAATACATGTTTTAGTGCGTGTCGAATAGAGTACAGACCAGTACTTCTAAGACAAGGCTGAGTTCAGTGTAATTTCATTGAAAAAATACATGTTTTAGTGCGTGCCGAATAGAGTACGAGACTAGTACTTCTGAGACAAGGCTGAGTTCAGTGCAATTTCATTGAAAAAATACATGTTTTAGTGCGTGCCGAATAGAGTACCAGACTAGTACTTATGAGACAAGGCTTAGTTCAGTGCAATTTCATTGACAAAATACATGTTTTAGTGCGTCCCGAATAGAGTACGAGACTAGTGCTTATAAGACAAGGCTGAGTTCAGTGCAATTTCATAGAAAAAAATACATGTTTTAGAGCGTGCCGAATAGAGTACGAGACTAGTGCTTATAAAACAAGGCTGAGTTCAGTGCAATTTCATTGAAAAAATACATGTTTTAGTGCGTGTCGAATAGAGTACGAGACTAGTGCTTACAAAACAAGGCTGACTTCAGTGCAATTTCATTGAAAAAATACATGTTTTAGTGCGTGTCGAATAGAGTACAGACCAGTACGAGACTAGTACTTCTAAGAGAAGGCTGAGTTCAGTGCAATTTCCTTCAAAAAATACATGTTTTAGTGCGTGCCGAATAGACTACGAGACTAGTGCTTATAAGACAACGCTGAGTTCAGTGAAATTTCATTGAAAAAAATACATGTTTTAGAGCGTGCCGAATAGAGTACGAGACTAGTGCTTATAAGACAAGGCTGAGTTCAGTGCAATTTCACTGAAAAAAATACATGTTTTAGTACGTGCCGAATAGAGTACGAGACTAGTGCTTATAAGACAAGGCTGAGTTCAGTGCAATTTCATTGAAAAAAATGCATGTTTTAGTCCGTGCCGAATAGAGTACGAGACTAGTGCTTATAAGACAAGGCTGAGTTCAGTGCAATTTCATAGAAAAAAATACATGTTTTAGTACGTGCCGAATAGAGTACGAGACTAGTCCTTATAAGACAAGGCTGAGTTCAGTGAGATTTCATTGAAAAAAATACATGTTTTAGTCCGTGCCGAATAGAGTACGAGACTAGTGCTTATAAGACAAGGCTGAGTTCAGTGCAATTTCATTGAAAAAAATACATGTTTTAGAGCGTGCCGAATAGAGTACGAGACTAGTGCTTATAAGACAAGGCTGAGTTCAGTGAAATTTCATTGAAAAAAATACATGTTTTAGTGCGTGCCGAATAGAGTACGAGACTAGTGCTTATAAGACAAGGTTGAGTTCAGTGCAATTTCATTGAAAAAATACATGTTTTAGTGCGTGCCGAATAGAGTACGAGACTAGTGCTTATAAAACAAGGCTCAGTTCAGTGCAATTTCATTGAAAAAATACATGTTTTAGTGCTTGTCGAATAGAGTACGAGACTAGTGCTTATAAAACAGGGCTGAGTTCAGTGCAATTTCATTGAAAAAATACATGTTTTAGTGCGTGCCGAATAGAGTACAGACCAGTACTTCTAAGACAAGGCTGAGTTCAGTGTAATTTCATTGAAAAAATACATGTTTTAGTGCGTGCCGAATAGAGTACGAGACTAGTACTTCTGAGACAACGCTTAGTTCAGTGCAATTTCATTGAAAAAATACATGTTTTAGTGCGTGCCGAATAGAGTACGAGACTAGTGCTTATAAGACAAGGCTGAGTTCAGTGCACATTCATAGAAAAAAATACATGTTTTAGAGCGTGCCGAATAGAGTACGAGACTAGTGCTTATAAGACAAGGCTGAGTTCAGTGCAATTTCATTGAAAAAAATACATGTTTTAGTACGTGCCGAATAGAGTACGAGACTAGTGCTTATAAGACAAGGCTGAGTTCAGTGAAATTTCATTGAAAAAAATATATGTTTTACAGCGTGCCGAATAGAGTACAAGACTAGTGCTTATAAGACAGGGTTGACTTCAGTGCAATTTCATTGAAAAAAATACATGTTTTAGTACGTGCCGAATAGAGTACGAGACTAGTGCTTATAAGACAACGCTGAGTTCAGTGAAATTTCATTGAAAAAAATACATGTTTTAGAGCGTGCCGAATAGAGTACGAGACTAGTGCTTATAAGACAAGGCTGAGTTCAGTGCAATTTCATTGAAAAAATACATGTTTTAGTGCGTGCCGAATACGAGACTAGCAGTTATAAGACAAGGCTTAGTTCAGTGCCATTTCATTGAAATAATACATGTTTTAGTGCGTGCCGAATAGAGTACGAGACTAGTGCTTATAAAACAAGGCTGACTTCAGTGCAATTTCATTGAAAAAATACATGTTTTAGTGCGTGTCGAATAGACTACGAGACTAGTGCTTATAAAACAAGGCTGAGTTCAGTGCAATTTCATTGAAAAAATACATGTTTTAGCGCGTGTCGAATAGAGTACGAGACTAGTGCTTATAAGACAAGGCTGAGTTCAGTGCAATTTCATAGAAAAAAATACATGTTTTAGTGCGTGCCGAATACGAGACTAGCAGTTATAAGACAAGGCTTAGTTCAGTGCCATTTCATTGAAATAATACATGTTTTAGTGCGTGCCGAATAGAGTACGAGACTAGTGCTTATAAAATACATGTTTTAGTGCGTGTCGAATAGACTACGAGACTAGTGCTTATAAAACAAGGCTGAGTTCAGTGCAATTTCATTGAAAAAATACATGTTTTAGTACCTGCCGAATAGAGTACGAGACTAGTGCTTATAAGACAAGGCTGAGTTCAGTGAAATTTCATTGAAAAAATACATGTTTTAGTACGTGCCGAATAGAGTACGAGACTAGTGTTTATAAGACAAGGCTGAGTTCAGTGAAATTTCATTGAAAAAAATACATGTTTTAGTACGTGCCGAATAGAGTACGAGACTAGTCCTTATAAGACAAGGCTGAGTTCAGTGAAATTTCATTGAAAAAAATACATGTTTTAGAGCGTGCCGAATAGAGTACGAGACTAGTGCTTATAAGACAAGGCTGAGTTCAGTGAAATTTCATTGAAAAAAATACATGTTTTAGAGCGTGCCGAATAGAGTACGAGACTAGTGCTTATAAGACAAGGTTGAGTTCAGTGAAATTTCATTGAAAAAATACATGTTTTAGTGCGTGCCGAATACGAGACTAGCACTTATAAGACAAGGCTTAGTTCAGTGCCATTTCATTGAAATAATACATGTTTTAGTGCGTGCCGAATAGAGTACGAGACTAGTGCTTATAAAACAAGGCTGAGTTCAGTGCAATTTCATTGAAAAAATACATGTTTTAGTGCGTGCCGAATAGACTACGAGACTAGTGCTTATAAAACAAGGCTGAGTTCAGTGCAATTTCATAGAAAAAAATACATGTTTTAGTACCTGCCGAATAGAGCACGAGACTAGTGCTTATAAGACACGGCTGAGTTCAGTGCAATTTCATTGAAAAAAATACATGTTTTAGAGCGTGCCGAATAGAGTACGAGACTAGTGCTTATAAAACAAGGCTGAGTTCAGTGCAATTTCATTGAAAAAATACATGTTTTAGTGCGTGTCGAATAGAGTACGAGACTAGTGCTTACAAAACAAGGCTGACTTCAGTGCAATTTCATTGAAAAAATACATGTTTTAGTGCGTGTCGAATAGAGTACAGACCAGTACGAGACTAGTACTTCTAAGACAAGGCTGAGTTCAGTGCAATTTCCTTGAAAAAATACATGTTCTAGTGCGTGCCGAATAGACTACGAGACTAGTGCTTATAAGACAACGCTGAGTTCAGTGAAATTTCATTGAAAAAAATACATGTTTTAGAGCGTGCCGAATAGAGTACGAGACTAGTGCTTATAAGACAAGGCTGAGTTCAGTGCAATTTCATTGAAAAAAATACATGTTTTAGTACGTGCCGAATAGAGTACGAGACTAGTGCTTATAAGACAAGGCTGAGTTCAGTGCAATTTCATTGAAAAAAATGCATGTTTTAGTCCGTGCCGAATAGAGTACGAGACTAGTGCTTATAAGACAAGGCTGAGTTCAGTGCAATTTCATAGAAAAAAATACATGTTTTAGTACGTGCCGAATAGAGTACGAGACTAGTCCTTATAAGACAAGGCTGAGTTCAGTGAAATTTCATTGAAAAAAATACATGTTTTAGTACGTGCCGAATAGAGTACGAGACTAGTGCTTATAAGACAAGGCTGAGTTCAGTGCAATTTCATTGAAAAAAATACATGTTTTAGAGCGTGCCGAATAGAGTACGAGACTAGTGCTTATAAGACAAGGTTGAGTTCAGTGAAATTTCATTGAAAAAATACATGTTTTAGTGCGTGCCGAATACGAGACTAGCACTTATCAGACAAGGCTTAGTTCAGTGCCATTTCATTGAAATAATACATGTTTTAGTGCGTGCCGAATAGAGTACGAGACTAGTGCTTATAAAGCAAGGCTGAGTTCAGTGCAATTTCATTGAAAAAATACATGTTTTAGTGCGTGTCGAATAGAGTACGAGACTAGTGCTTATAAAACAAGGCTGAGTTCAGTGCAATTTCATAGAAAAAATTACATGTTTTAGTACCTGCCGAATAGAGCACGAGACTAGTGCTTATAAGACAAGGCTGAGTTCAGTGCAATTTCATTGAAAAAAATACATGTTTTAGTGCGTGCCGAATAGAGTACGAGACTAGTGCTTATAAGACAAGGTTGAGTTCAGTGCAATTTCATTGAAAAAATACATGTTTTAGTGCGTGCCGAATAGAGTACGAGACTAGTGCTTATAAAACAAGGCTGAGTTCAGTGAAATTTCATTGAAAAAAATATATGTTTTAGAGCGTGCCGAATAGAGTACGAGACTAGTGCTTATAAGACAGGGTTGACTTCAGTGCAATTTCATTGAAAAAAATACATGTTTTAGTACGTGCCGAATAGAGTACGAGACTAGTGCTTATAAGACAAGGCTGAGTTCAGTGAAATTTCATTGAAAAAAATATATGTTTTAGAGCGTGCCGAATAGAGTACGAGACTAGTGCTTATAAGACAGGGTTGACTTCAGTGCAATTTCATTGAAAAAAATACATGTTTTAGTACGTGCCGAATAGAGTACGAGACTAGTGCTTATAAGACAACGCTGAGTTCAGTGAAATTTCATTGAAAAAAATACATGTTTTAGAGCGTGCCGAATAGAGTACGAGACTAGTGCTTATAAGACAAGGCTGAGTTCAGTGCAATTTCATTGAAAAAATACATGTTTTAGTGCGTGCCGAATACGAGACTAGCAGTTATAAGACAAGGCTTAGTTCAGTGCCATTTCATTGAAATAATACATGTTTTAGTGCGTGCCGAATAGAGTACGAGACTAGTGCTTATAAAACAAGGCTGAGTTCAGTGCAATTTCATTGAAAAAATACATGTTTTAGTGCGTGTCGAATAGACTACGAGACTAGTGCTTATAAAACAAGGCTGAGTTCAGTGCAATTTCATTGAAAAAATACATGTTTTAGTGCGTGTCGAATAGAGTACGAGACTAGTGCTTATAAGACAAGGCTGAGTTCAGTGCAATTTCATAGAAAAAAATACATGTTTTAGTGCGTGCCGAATACGAGACTAGCAGTTATAAGACAAGGCTTAGTTCAGTGCCATTTCATTGAAATAATACATGTTTTAGTGCGTGCCGAATAGAGTACGAGACTAGTGCTTATAAAATACATGTTTTAGTGCGTGTCGAATAGACTACGAGACTAGTGCTTATAAAACAAGGCTGAGTTCAGTGCAATTTCATTGAAAAAATACATGTTTTAGTACCTGCCGAATAGAGTACGAGACTAGTGCTTATAAGACAAGGCTGAGTTCAGTGAAATTTCATTGAAAAAAATACATGTTTTAGTACGTGCCGAATAGAGTACGAGACTAGTGTTTATAAGACAAGGCTGAGTTCAGTGAAATTTCATTGAAAAAAATACATGTTTTAGAGCGTGCCGACTAGAGTACGAGACTAGTGCTTATAAGACAAGGCTGAGTTCAGTGCAATTTCATAGAAAAAAATACATGTTTTAATACCTGCCGAATAGAGTACGAGACTAGTGCTTATAAGACAAGGCTGAGTTCAGTGAAATTTCATTGAAAAAAATACATGTTTTAGAGCGTGCCGACTAGAGTACGAGACTAGTGCTTAAAAGACAAGGCTGAGTTCAGTGCAATTTCATTGAAAAAATACATGTTTTAGTACGTGCCGAATAGACTACGAGACTAGTGCTTATAAGACAAGGCTGAGTTCAGGGAAATTTCATTGAAAAAAATACATGTTTTAGAGCGTGCCGACTAGAGTACGAGACAAGTGCTTATAAGACAAGGCTGAGTTCAGTGCAATTTCATTGACAAAATACATGTTTTAGTGCGTGCCGAATAGAGTACGATACTAGTGCTTATAAGACAAGGCTGAGTTCAGTGCAATTTCATAGAAAAAAATACATGTTTTAGTACGTGCCGAATAGAGTACGAGACTAGTACTTATAAGACAAGGCTTAGTTCAGTTTCATTTCATTGAAAAAATACATGTTTTAGTACGTCCCGAATAGAGTACGAGACTAGTCCTTATAAGACAAGGCTGAGTTCAGTGAAATTTCATTGAAAAAAATGCATGTTTTAGTGCGTGCCGAATAGAGTACAGACCAGTACGAGACTAGTACTTCTAAGACAAGGCTGAGTTCAGTGCCATTTCATTGAAAAAATACATGTTTTAGTGCGTGCCGAATAGAGTACGAGACTAGTGCTTATAAGACAACGCTGAGTTCAGTGAAATTTCATTGAAAAAAATACATGTTTTAGTACGTGCCGAATAGAGTACGAGACTAGTGCTTATAAGACAAGGCTGAGTTCAGTGAAATTTCATTAAAAACAATACGTGTTTTAGTGCGTGCCGAATAGAGTACGAGACTAGTACTTATAAGACAAGGCTGAGTTCAGTGTCATTTCATTGAAAAAATACATATTTTACTGCGTTCCGAATGGAGTACGAGACTAGTACTTATAAGACAACGGCTGAGTTCAGTGAAATTTCATTAAAAAAAATACATGTTTTAGTACGTGCCGAATAGAGTACGAGACTAGTGCTTATAAGACAACGGCTGAGTTCAGTGAAATTTCATTAAAAAAAATACATGTTTTAGTGCGTTCCGAATAGAGTACGAGACTAGTACTTATAAGACAAGGCTGAGTTCAGTGAAATTTCATTGAAAAAAATACATGTTTTAGTGCGTGCCGAATAGAGTACGAGACTAGTACTTATAAGACAAGGCTGAGTTCAGTGAAATTTCATTGAAAAAAATACATGTTTTAGAGCGTGCCGAATAGAGTACGAGACTAGTGCTTATAAGACAACGGCTGAGTTCAGTGAAATTTCATTGAAAAAAATACATGTTTTAGTGCGTGCCGAATAGACTACGAGACTAGTGCTTATAAGACAACGGCTGAGTTCAGTGAAATTTCATTGAAAAAAATACATGTTTTAGTACGTGCCGAGTAGAGTATGAGACTAGTGCTGATAAGACAAGGCTGAGTTCACTGAAATTTCATTGAAAAAAATACATGTTTTAGTACGCGCCGAATAGAGTACGGGACTAGTACTTATAAGACAAGGCTGAGTTCAGTGTCATTTCATTGAAAAAATACATGTTTTAGTGCGTGCTGAATAGAGTACCAGACTAGTACTTATAAGACAAGGCTGAGTTCAGTGAAATTTCATTGAAAAAAATACATGTTTTAGAGCGTGCCGAATAGACTACGAGACTAGTGCTTATAAGACAAGGTTGAGTTCAGTGAAATTTCATTGAAAAAAATACATGTTTTAGTACGTGCCGAATAGAGTACGAGACTAGTCCTTATAAGACAAGGCTGAGTTCAGTGCAATTTGATTGAAAAAAATACATGTTTTAGTACGTGCCGAATAGAGTACGAGACTAGTGCTTATAAGACAAGGCTGAGTTCAGTGAAATTTCATTGAAAAAAATATATGTTTTAGAGCGTGCCGAATAGAGTACGAGACTAGTGCTTATAAGACAAGGTTGAGTTCAGTGCAATTTCATTGAAAAAATACATGTTTTAGTGCGTGCCGAATACGAGACTAGCAGTTATAAGACAAGGCTTAGTTCAGTGCCATTTCATTGAAATAATACATGTTTTAGTGCGTGCCGAATAGAGTACGAGACTAGTGCTTATAAAACAAGGCTGAGTTCAGTGCAATTTCATTGAAAAAATACATGTTTTAGTGCGTGTCGAATAGACTACGAGACTAGTGCCTATAAAACAAGGCTGAGTTCAGTGCAATTTCATTGAAAAAATACATGTTTTAGTGCGTGTCGAATAGAGTACGAGACTAGTGCTTATAAGACAACGCTGAGTTCAGTGCAATTTCATAGAAAAAAATACATGTTTTAGTGCGTGCCGAATACGAGACTAGCAGTTATAAGACAAGGCTTAGTTCAGTGCCATTTCAATGAAATAATACATGTTTTAGTGCGTGCCGAATAGAGTACGAGACTAGTGCTTATAAAATACATGTTTTAGTGCGTGTCGAATAGACTACGAGACTAGTGCTTATAAAACAAGGGTGAGTTCAGTGCAATTTCATTGAAAAAATACATGTTTTAGTGCGTGTCGAATAGAGTACGAGACTAGTGCTTATAAGACAAGGCTGAGTTCAGTGCAATTTCATAGAAAAAAATACATGTTTTAGTACGTGCCGAATAGAGTACGAGACTAGTGCTTATAAGACAAGGCTGAGTTCAGTGCAATTTCATTGAAAAAAATACATGTTTTAGAGCGTGCCGACTAGAGTACGAGACTAGTGCTTAAAAGACAAGGCTGAGTTCAGTGCAATTTCATTGAAAAAATACATGTTTTAGTACGTGCCGAATAGACTACGAGACTAGTGCTTATAAGACAAGGCTGAGTTCAGTGAAATTTCATTGAAAAAAATACATGTTTTAGTGCGTGCCGAATAGAGTACGAGACTAGTGCTTATAAAACAATGCTGAGTTCAGTGCAATTTCATTGAAAAAATACATGTTTTAGTGCGTGTCGAATAGAGTACAGACCAGTACGAGACTAGTACTTCTAAGACAAGGCTGAGTTCAGTGCAATTTCATTGAAAAAATACATGTTTTAGTGCGTGCCGAATAGAGTACGAGACTAGTGCTTATAAGACAAGGCTGAGTTCAGTGCAATTTCATAGAAACAAATACATGTTTTAGTACGTGCCGAATAGAGTACGAGACTAGTACTTATAAGACAAGGCTTAGTTCAGTGTCATTTCATTGAAAAAATACATGTTTTAGTACGTGCCGAATAGAGTACGAGACTAGTGCTTATAAGACAAGGCTGAGTTCAGTGAAATTTCATTGAAAAAAATACATGTTTTAGAGCGTGCCGACTAGAGTACGAGACTAGTGCTTAAAAGACAAGGCTGAGTTCAGTGCAATTTCATTGAAAAAATACATGTTTTAGTACGTGCCGAATAGACTACGAGACTAGTGCTTATAAGACAAGGCTGAGTTCAGTGAAATTTCATTGAAAAAAATACATGTTTTAGAGCGTGCCGAGTAGAGTATGAGACTAGTGCTGATAAGACAAGGCTGAGTTCACTGAAATTTCATTGAAAAAAATACATGTTTTAGTACGTGCCGAATAGAGTACGGGACTAGTACTTATAAGACAAGGCTGAGTTCAGTGTCATTTCATTGAAAAAATACATGTTTTAGTGCGTGCTGAATAGAGTACCAGACTAGTACTTATAAGACAAGGCTGAGTTCAGTGAAATTTCATTGAAAAAAATACATGTTTTAGAGCGTGCCGAATAGAGTACGAGACTAGTGCTTATAAGACAAGGTTGAGTTCAGTGAAATTTCATTGAAAAAAATACATGTTTTAGTACGTGCCGAATAGAGTACGAGACTAGTCCTTATAAGACAAGGCTGAGTTCAGTGCAATTTGATTGAAAAAAATACATGTTTTAGTACGTGCCGAATAGAGTACGAGACTAGTGCTTATAAGACAAGGCTGAGTTCAGTGAAATTTCATTGAAAAAAATATATGTTTTAGAGCGTGCCGAATAGAGTACGAGACTAGTGCTTATAAGACAAGGTTGAGTTCAGTGCAATTTCATTGAAAAAATACATGTTTTAGTGCGTGCCGAATACGAGACTAGCAGTTATAAGACAAGGCTTAGTTCAGTGCCATTTCATTGAAATAATACATGTTTTAGTGCGTGCCGAATAGAGTACGAGACTAGTGCTTATAAAACAAGGCTGAGTTCAGTGCAATTTCATTGAAAAAATACATGTTTTAGTGCGTGTCGAATAGACTACGAGACTAGTGCTTATAAAACAAGGCTGAGTTCAGTGCAATTTCATTGAAAAAATACATGTTTTAGTGCGTGTCGAATAGAGTACGAGACTAGTGCTTATAAGACAAGGCTGAGTTCAGTGCAATTTCATTGAAAAAAATACATGTTTTAGTGCGTGCCGAATACGAGACTAGCAGTTATAAGACAAGACTTAGTTCAGTGCCATTTCATTGAAATAATACATGTTTTAGTGCGTGCCGAATAGAGTACGAGACTAGTGCTTATAAAATACATGTTTTAGTGCGTGTCGAATAGACTACGAGACTAGTGCTTATAAAACAAGGCTGAGTTCAGTGCAATTTCATTGAAAAAATACATGTTTTAGTGCGTGTCGAATAGAGTACGAGACTAGTGCTTATAAGACAAGGCTGAGTTCAGTGAAATTTCATTGAAAAAAATACATGTTTTAGTGCGTGCCGAATAGAGTACGAGACTAGTGCTTATAAAACAATGCTGAGTTCAGTGCAATTTCATTGAAAAAATACATGTTTTAGTGCGTGTCGAATAGAGTACAGACCAGTACGAGACTAGTACTTCTAAGACAAGGCTGAGTTCAGTGCAATTTCATTGAAAAAATACATGTTTTAGTGCGTGCCGAATAGAGTACGAGACTAGTGCTTATAAGACAAGGCTGAGTTCAGTGCAATTTCATAGAAACAAATACATGTTTTAGTACGTGCCGAATAGAGTACGAGACTAGTACTTATAAGACAAGGCTTAGTTCAGTGTCATTTCATTGAAAAAATACATGTTTTAGTACGTGCCGAATAGAGTACGAGACTAGTGCTTATAAGACAAGGCTGAGTTCAGTGAAATTTCATTGAAAAAAATACATGTTTTAGAGCGTGCCGACTAGAGTACGAGACTAGTGCTTAAAAGACAAGGCTGAGTTCAGTGCAATTTCATTGAAAAAATACATGTTTTACTACGTGCCGAATAGACTACGAGACTAGTGCTTATAAGACAAGGCTGAGTTCAGTGAAATTTCATTGAAAAAAATACATCTTTTAGAGCTTGCCGAATAGAGTACGAGACTAGTGCTTATAAGACAAGGTTGAGTTCAGTGAAATTTCATTGAAAAAAATACATGTTTTAGTACGTGCCGAATAGAGTACGAGACTAGTCCTTATAAGACAAGGCTGAGTTCAGTACAATTTGATTGAAAAAAATACATGTTTTAGTACGTGCCGAATAGAGTACGAGACTAGTGCTTATAAGACAAGGCTGAGTTCAGTGAAATTTCATTGAAAAAAATACATGTTTTAGAGCGTGCCGAATAGAGTACGAGACTAGTGCTTATAAGACAAGGTTGAGTTCAGTGCAATTTCATTGAAAAAATACATGTTTTAGTGCGTGCCGAATACGAGACTAGCAGTTATAAGACAAGGCTTAGTTCAGTGCCATTTCATTGAAATAATACATGTTTTAGTGCGTGCCGAATAGAGTACGAGACTAGTGCTTATAAAACAAGGCTGAGTTCAGTGCAATTTCATTGAAAAAATACATGTTTTAGTGCGTGTCGAATAGAGTACGAGACTAGTGCTTATAAAACAAGGCTGAGTTCAGTGCAATTTCATTGAAAAAATACATGTTTTAGTACGTGCCGAATAGAGTACGAGACTAGTACTTATAAGACAAGGCTTAATTCAGTGTCATTTCATTGAAAAAATACATGTTTTAGTACGTGCCGAA
The DNA here is from genome assembly GCF_042242905.1 of Orbicella faveolata. Lineage (NCBI taxonomy): Eukaryota > Metazoa > Cnidaria > Anthozoa > Scleractinia > Merulinidae > Orbicella > Orbicella faveolata. The sequence continues at coordinate 17,948,644 of NW_028301541.1, forward strand.
TAGAGTACGAGACTATTCCTTATAAGACAAGGCTGAGTTCAGTGAAATTTCATTGAAAAAATACATGTTTTAGTGCGTGCCGACTAGAATACGAGACTAGTGCTTATAAGACAAGGCTGAGTTCAGTGCAATTTCATTGAAAAAATACATGTTTTAGTGCGTGTCGAATAGAGTACAGACCAGTACGAGACTAGTACTTCTAAGACAAGGCTGAGTTCAGTGCAATTTCATTGAAAAAATACATGTTTTAGTGCGTGCCGAATAGAGTACGAGACTAGTGCTTATAAGACAACGCTGAGTTCAGTGAAATTTCATTGAAAAAAATACATGTTTTAGTACGTGTCGAATAGAGTACGAGACTAGTGCTTATAAGACAAGGCTGAGTTCAGTGAAATTTCATTAAAAACAATACGTGTTTTAGTGCGTGCCGAATAGAGTACGAGACTAGTACTTATAAGACAAGGCTGAGTTCAGTGTCATTTCATTGAAAAAATACATATTTTAGTGCGTTCCGAATGGAGTACGAGACTAGTACTTATAAGACAACGGCTGAGTTCAGTGAAATTTCATTTAAAAAAATACATGTTTTAGTACGTGCCGAATAGAGTACGAGACTAGTGCTTATAAGACAAGGCTGAGTTCAGTGAAATTTCATTGAAAAAAATACATGTTTTAGAGCGTGCCGAATAGAGTACGAGACTAGTGCTTATAAGACAAGGTTGAGTTCAGTGCAATTTCATTGAAAAAATACATGTTTTAGTGCGTGCCGAATACGAGACTAGCAGTTATAAGACAAGGCTTAGTTCAGTGCCATTTCATTGAAATAATACATGTTTTAGTGCGTGCCGAATAGAGTACGAGACTAGTGCTTATAAAACAAGGCTGAGTTCAGTGCAATTTCATTGAAAAAATACATGTTTTAGTGCGTGTCGAATAGAGTACGAGACTAGTGCTTATAAAACAAGGCTGAGTTCAGTGCAATTTCATTGAAAAAATACATGTTTTAGTACGTGCCGAATAGAGTACGAGACTAGTACTTATAAGACAAGGCTTAATTCAGTGTCATTTCATTGAAAAAATACATGTTTTAGTACGTGCCGAATAGAGTACGAGACTATTCCTTATAAGACAAGGCTGAGTTCAGTGAAATTTCATTGAAAAAATACATGTTTTAGTGCGTGCCGACTAGAATACGAGACTAGTGCTTATAAGACAAGGCTGAGTTCAGTGCAATTTCATTGAAAAAATACATGTTTTAGTGCGTGTCGAATAGAGTACAGACCAGTACGAGACTAGTACTTCTAAGACAAGGCTGAGTTCAGTGCAATTTCATTGAAAAAATACATGTTTTAGTGCGTGCCGAATAGAGTACGAGACTAGTGCTTATAAGACAACGCTGAGTTCAGTGAAATTTCATTGAAAAAAATACATGTTTTAGTACGTGTCGAATAGAGTACGAGACTAGTGCTTATAAGACAAGGCTGAGTTCAGTGAAATTTCATTAAAAACAATACGTGTTTTAGTGCGTGCCGAATAGAGTACGAGACTAGTACTTATAAGACAAGGCTGAGTTCAGTGTCATTTCATTGAAAAAATACATATTTTAGTGCGTTCCGAATGGAGTACGAGACTAGTACTTATAAGACAACGGCTGAGTTCAGTGAAATTTCATTTAAAAAAATACATGTTTTAGTACGTGCCGAATAGAGTACGAGACTAGTGCTTATAAGACAACGGCTGAGTTCAGTGCAATTTCATTAAAAAAAATACATGTTTTAGTGCGTTCCGAATAGAGTACGAGACTAGTACTTATAAGACAAGGCTGAGTTCAGTGAAATTTCATTGAAAAAAATATATGTTTTAGTGCGTGCCGAATAGAGTACGAGACTAGTACTTATAAGACAAGGCTGAGTTCAGTGAAATTTCATTGAAAAAAATACATGTTTTAGACTGTGCCGAATAGAGTACGAGACTAGTGCTTATAAGACAACGGCTGAGTTCAGTGAAATTTCATTGAAAAAAATACATGTTTTAGACTGTGCCGAATAGAGTACGAGACTAGTGCTTATAAGACAACGGCTGAGTTCAGTGAAATTTCATTGAAAAAAATACATGTTTTAGTACGTGCCGAGTAGAGTATGAGACTAGTGCTGATAAGACAAGGCTGAGCTCACTGAAATTTCATTGAAAAAAATACATGTTTTAGTACGTGCCGAATAGAGTACGGGACTAGTGCTTATAAGACAAGGCTGAGTTCAGTGTCATTTCATTGAAAAAATACATGTTTTAGTGCGTGCTGAATAGAGTACCAGACTAGTACTTATAAGACAAGGCTGAGTTCAGTGAAATTTCATTGAAAAAAATACATGTTTTAGAGCGTGCCGAATAGAGTACGAGACTAGTGCTTATAAGACAAGGTTGAGTTCAGTGCAATTTCATTGAAAAAAATACATGTTTTAGAGCGTGCCGAATAAAGTACGAGACTAGTGCTTATAAGACAACGGCTGAGTTCAGTAAAATTTCATTGAAAAAGTACGTGTTTTAGTGCGTTCCGAATGGAGTACGAGACTAGTACTTATAAGAAAAGGCTGAGTTCAGTGCAATTTCATTGAAAAAATACATGTTTTAGTGCGTTGCGAATGGAGTACGAGACTAGTACTTATAAGACAAGGCTGAGTTCAGTGAAATTTCATTGAAAAAAATACATGTTTTAGTGCGTACCGAATGGAGTACGACACTAGTACTTATAAGACAAGGCTGAGTTCAGTGAAATTTCATTGAAAAAAATACATGTTTTAGTGCGTACCGAATGGAGTACGAGACTAGTACTTATAAGACAAGGCTGAGTTCAGTGAAATTTCATTGAAAAAAATACATGTTTTAGTGCGTGCCGAATAGAGTACGAGACTAGTACTTATAAGACAAGGCTGAGTTCAGTGAAATTTCATTGAAAAAAATACATGTTTTAGAGCGTGCCGAATAGAGTACGAGACTAGTGCTTATAAGACAACGGCTGAGTTCAGTGAAATTTCATTGAAAAAAATACATGTTTTAGTGCGTGCCGAATAGAGTACGAGACTAGTGCTTATAAGACAACGGCTTAGTTCAGTGAAATTTCATTGAAAAAAATACATGTTTTAGTACGTGCCGAATAGAGTACGGGACTAGTGCTTATAAGACAAGGCTGAGTTCAGTGTCATTTCATTGAAAAAATACATGTTTAAGTGCGTGCTGAATAGAGTACCAGACTAGTACTTATAAGACAAGGCTGAGTTCAGTGCAATTACATTGAAAAAATACACGTTTTAGTACGTTCCGAATGGAGTACGACACTAGTACTTATAAGACAAGGCTGAGTTCAGTGAAATTTCATTGAAAAAAATACATGTTTTAGTGCGTGTCGAATAGAGTACGAGACTAGTACTTATAGGACAAGGCTGAGTTCAGTGCAATTTCATTGAAAAAATACATGTTCTAGTGCGTTCCGAATGGAGTACGCGACTAGTACTTATAAGACAAGGCTGAGTTCAGTGAAATTTCATTGAAAAAAATACATGTTTTAGTGCGTGTCGAATAGAGTACGAGACTAGTACTTATAAGACAAGGCTGAGTTCAGTGCAATTTCATTGAAAAAATACATGTTTTAGTGCGTTGCGAATAGAGTACCAGACTAGTACTTATAAGACAACGGCTGAGTTCAGTGGAATTTAAATGAAAAAATATAGTTTTTAGTGCGTGCTGAATAGAGTACGAGACTAGTACTTATAAGACAAGGCTGAGTTCAGTGCAATTTCATTGAAAAAATACGTGTTTTAGGGCGTTCCGAATGGAGTACGAGACTAGTACTTATAAGACAAGGCTGAGTTCAGTGAAATTTCATTGAAAAAAATACATGTTTTAGTGCGTTCCAAATAGAGTACGAGACTAGTACTTATAAGACAACGGCTGAGTTCAGTGAAATTTCATTGAAAAAATATAGTTTTTAGTGCGTGCTGAATAGAGTACGAGACTAGTACTTATAAGACAACGGCTGAGTTCAGTGAAATTTCATTGAAAAAATACATGTTTTAGTGCGTGCTGAATAGAGTACGAGACTAGTACTTATAAGAAAAGGCTGAGTTCAGTGCAATTTCATTGAAAAAATACATGTTTTAGTGCGTTGCGAATGGAGTACGAGACTAGTACTTATAAGACAAGGCTGAGTTCAGTGAAATTTCATTGAAAAAAATACATGTTTTAGTGCGTACCGAATGGAGTACGACACTAGTACTTATAAGACAAGGCTGAGTTCAGTGAAATTTCATTGAAAAAAATACATGTTTTAGTGCGTGTCGAATAGAGTACGAGACTAGTACTTATAAGACAAGGCTGAGTTCAGTGAAATTTCATTGAAAAAATACATGTTTTAGTGCGTTGCGAATGGAGTACGAGACTAGTACTTATAAGACAAGGCTGACTTCAGTGAAATTTCATTGAAAAAAATACATGTTTTAGTCCGTTCCGAATGGAGTACGACACTAGTACTTATAAGACAAGGCTGAGTTCAGTGAAATTTCATTGAAAAAGTACGTGTTTTAGTGCGTTCCGAATGGAGTACGAGACTAGTACTTATAAGACAACGGCTGAGTTCAGTGAAATTTCATTGAAAAAATACATGTTTTAGTGCGTTCCGAATGGAGTACGAAACTAGTACTTATAAGACAAGGCTGAGTTCAGTGTCATTTCATTGAAAAAAATACATGTTTTAGTGCGTTCCCAATAGAGTACGAGACTAGTACTTATAAGACAAGCCTGAGTTCAGTGATATTTCATTGAAAAAATACATGTTTTAGTGCGTTCCGAATAGAGTACGAGACTAGTACTTATAAGACAACGGCTGAGTTCAGTGTCATATCATTGAAAAAATGCATGTTTTAGTGCGTTCCGAATAGAGTACGAGACTAGTACTTATAAGACAAGGCTAAGTTCAGTGAAATTTCATTGAAAAAATATAGTTTTTAGTGCGTGCTGAATAGAGTACGAGACTAGTACTTATAAGACAAGGCTGAGTTCAGTGTCATTTCATTGAAAAAATACATGTTTTAGTGCGTTCCGAATGGAGTACGAGACTAGTACTTATAAGACAAGGCTGAGTTCAGTGCAATTTCATTGAAAAAATACGTGTTTTACTGCGTTCCGAATGGAGTACGAGACTAGTACTTATAACACAAGGCTGAGTTCAGTGCAATTTCATTGAAAAAATACATGTTTTAGTGCGTGCTGAATAGAGTACGAGACTAGTACTTATAAGACAAGGCTGAGTTCAGTGCAATTTCATTGAAAAAATACTTGTTTTAGTGCGTTCCGAATGGAGTACGAGACTAGTACTTATAAGACAAGGCTGAGTTCAGTGCAATTACATTGAAAAAATACACGTTTTAGTGCGTTCCGAATGGAGTACGACACTAGTACTTATAAGACAAGGCTGAGTTCAGTGAAATTTCATTGAAAAAAATACATGTTTTAGTGCGTGTCGAATAGAGTACGAGACTAGTACTTATAGGACAAGGCTGAGTTCAGTGCAATTTCATTGAAAAAATACATGTTCTAGTGCGTTCCGAATGGAGTACGCGACTAGTACTTATAAGACAAGGCTGAGTTCAGTGAAATTTCATTGAAAAAAATACATGTTTTAGTGCGTGTCGAATAGAGTACGAGACTAGTACTTATAAGACAAGGCTGAGTTCAGTGCAATTTCATTGAAAAAATACATGTTTTAGTGCGTTGCAAATAGAGTACCAGACTAGTACTTATAAGACAACGGCTGAGTTCAGTGGAATTTAAATAAAAAAATATAGTTTTTAGTGCGTGCTGAATAGAGTACGAGACTAGTACTTATAAGACAAGGCTGAGTTCAGTGCAATTTCATTGAAAAAATACGTGTTTTAGGGCGTTCCGAATGGAGTACGAGACTAGTACTTATAAGACAAGGCTGAGTTCAGTGAAATTTCATTGAAAAAAATACATGTTTTAGTGCGTTCCAAATAGAGTACGAGACTAGTACTTATAAGACAACGGCTGAGTTCAGTGAAATTTCATTGAAAAAATATAGTTTTTAGTGCGTACTGAATAGAGTACGAGACTAGTACTTATAAGAAAAGGCTGAGTTCAGTGCAATTTCATTGAAAAAATACATGTTTTAGTGCGTTGCGAATGGAGTACGAGACTAGTACTTATAAGACAAGGCTGAGTTCAGTGAAATTTCATTGAAAAAAATACATGTTTTAGTGCGTACCGAATGGAGTACGACACTAGTACTTATAAGACAAGGCTGAGTTCAGTGAAATTTCATTGAAAAAAATACATGTTTTAGTGCGTACCGAATGGAGTACGAGACTAGTACTTATAAGACAAGGCTGAGTTCAGTGAAATTTCATTGAAAAAAATACATGTTTTAGTGCGTGCCGAATAGAGTACGAGACTAGTACTTATAAGACAAGGCTGAGTTCAGTGAAATTTCATTGAAAAAAATACATGTTTTAGAGCGTGCCGAATAGAGTACGAGACTAGTGCTTATAAGACAAGGCTGAGTTCAGTGAAATTTCATTGAAAAAAATACATGTTTTAGTGCGTGCCGAATAGAGTACGAGACTAGTGCTTATAAGACAACGGCTGAGTTCAGTGAAATTTCATTGAAAAAAATACATGTTTTAGTACGTGCCGAGTAGAGTATGAGACTAGTGCTGATAAGACAAGGCTGAGTTCAGTGAAATTTCATTGAAAAAAATACATGTTTTAGTACGTGCCGAATAGAGTACGGGACTAGTGCTTATAAGACAAGGCTGAGTTCAGTGTCATTTCATTGAAAAAATACATGTTTTAGTGCGTGCTGAATAGAGTACCAGACTAGTACTTATAAGACAAGGCTGAGTTCAGTGCAATTACACTGAAAAAATACACGTTTTAGTACGTTCCGAATGGAGTACGACACTAGTACTTATAAGACAAGGCTGAGTTCAGTGAAATTTCATTGAAAAAAATACATGTTTTAGTGCGTGTCGAATAGAGTACGAGACTAGTACTTATAGGACAAGGCTGAGTTCAGTGCAATTTCATTGAAAAAATACATGTTCTAGTGCGTTCCGAATGGAGTACGCGACTAGTACTTATAAGACAAGGCTGAGTTCAGTGAAATTTCATTGAAAAAAATACATGTTTTAGTGCGTGTCGAATAGAGTACGAGACTAGTACTTATAAGACAAGGCTGAGTTCAGTGCAATTTCATTGAAAAAATACATGTTTTAGTGCGTTGCGAATAGAGTACCAGACTAGTACTTATAAGACAACGGCTGAGTTCAGTGGAATTTAAATGAAAAAATATAGTTTTTAGTGCGTGCTGAATAGAGTACGAGACTAGTACTTATAAGACAAGGCTGAGTTCAGTGCAATTTCATTGAAAAAATACGTGTTTTAGGGCGTTCCGAATGGAGTACGAGACTAGTACTTATAAGACAAGGCTGAGTTCAGTGAAATTTCATTGAAAAAAATACATGTTTTAGTGCGTTCCAAATAGAGTACGAGACTAGTACTTATAAGACAACGGCTGAGTTCAGTGAAATTTCATTGAAAAAATATAGTTTTTAGTGCCTGCTGAATAGAGTACGAGACTAGTACTTATAAGACAACGGCTGAGTTCAGTGAAATTTCATTGAAAAAATACATGTTTTAGTGCGTGCTGAATAGAGTACGAGACTAGTACTTATAAGAAAAGGCTGAGTTCAGTGCAATTTCATTGAAAAAATACATGTTTTAGTGCGTTGCGAATGGAGTACGAGACTAGTACTTATAAGACAAGGCTGAGTTCAGTGAAATTTCATTGAAAAAAATACATGTTTTAGTGCGTACCGAATGGAGTACGACACTAGTACTTATAAGACAAGGCTGAGTTCAGTGAAATTTCATTGAAAAAAATACATGTTTTAGTGCGTGTCGAATAGAGTACGAGACTAGTACTTATCAGACAAGGCTGAGTTCAGTGAAATTTCATTGAAAAAATACATGTTTTAGTGCGTTGCGAATGGAGTACGAGACTAGTACTTATAAGACAAGGCTGAGTTCAGTGAAATTTCATTGAAAAAAATACATGTTTTAGTCCGTTCCGAATGGAGTACGACACTAGTACTTATAAGACAAGGCTGAGTTCAGTGAAATTTCATTGAAAAAAATACATGTTTTAGTGCGTGTCGAATAGAGTACGAGACTAGTACTTATAAGACAAGGCTGAGTTCAGTGCAATTTCATTGAAAAAAATACATGTTTTAGAGCGTGCCGAATAGAGTACGAGACTAGTGCTTATAAGACAAGGTTGAGTTCAGTGCAATTTCATTGAAAAAAATACATGTTTTAGTGCGTGCCGAATAGAGTACGAGACTAGTCCTTATAAGACAAGGCTGAGTTCAGTGAAATTTCATTGAAAAAATACATGTTTTAGTGCGTTGCGAATGGAGTACGAGACTAGTACTTATAAGACAAGGCTGAGTTCAGTGAAATTTCATTGAAAAAAATACATGTTTTAGTCCGTTCCGAATGGAGTACGACACTAGTGCTTATAAGACAAGGCTTAGTTCAGTGTCATTTCATTGAAAAAATACATGTTTTAGTGCGTTCCGAATGGAGTACGACACTAGTACTTATAAGACAACGGCTGACTTCAGTGAAATTTCATTGAAAAAATATAGTTTTTAGTGCGTGCTGAATAGAGTACGAGACTAGTGCTTATAAGACAAGGCTGAGTTCAGTGAAATTTCATTGAAAAAAATACGTGTTTTAGTACGTGCCGAATAGAGTACGAGACTAGTGCTTATAAGACAAGGCTTAGTTCAGTGTCATTTCATTGAAAAAATACATGTTTTAGTGCGTTCCGAATGGAGTACGAGACTAGTACTTATAAGACAACGGCTGACTTCAGTGAAATTTCATTGAAAATATATAGTTTTTAGTGCGTGCTGAATAGAGTACGAGACTAGTACTTATAAGACAACGGCTGAGTTCAGTGTCATTTCATTGAAAAAATACGTGTTTTAGTACGTGCCGAATAGAGTACGAGACTAGTACTTATAAGACAAGGCTGAGTTCAGTGTCATTTCATTGAAAAAATACGTGTTTTAGTGCGTTCCGAATAGAGTACGAGACTAGTACTTATAAGACAACGCCTGAGTTCAGTGTCATTTCATTGAAAAAATACATGTTTTAGTGCGTGCCGAATAGAGTACGAGACTAGTACTTATAAGACAAGGCTGAGTTCAGTGCAATTTCATTGAAAAAATACATGTTTTAGTGCGTGCCGACTAGAGTCCGAGACTAGTGCTTATAAGACAAGGCTGAGTTCAGTGCAATTTCATTGAAAAAATACATGTTTTAGTGCGTGCCGAATACGAGACTAGCACTTACAAGACAAGGCTTAGTTCAGTGCCATTTCAATGAAATAATACATGTTTTAGTGCGTGCCGAATAGAGTACGACACTAGTGCTTATAAAACAAGGCTGAGTTCAGTGCAATTTCATTGAAAAAATACGTGTTTTAGTGCGTGCCGAATAGAGTACAGACCAGTACGAGACTAGTACTTCTCAGACAACGCTCAGTTCAGTGCAATTTCATTGAAAAAATACATGTTTTAGTGCGGGCCGACTAGAGTACGAGACTAGTGCTTATAATACAAGGCTGAGTTCAGTGCAATTTCATTGAAAAAAATACATGTTTTAGTACGTGCCGAATAGAGTACGAGACAAGTGCTTATAAGACAAGGCTGAGTTCAGTGAAATTTCATTGAAAAAAATGCATGTTTTAGTGCGTGCCGAATACAGTACGAGACTAGTGCTTAGAAGACAAGGCTGAGTTCAGTGAAATTTCATAGAAAAAAATACATGTTTTAGAGCGTGCCGACTAGAGTACGAGACTAGTGCTTATAAGACAAGGCTGAGTTTAGTGCAATTTCATTGAAAAAAATACCTGTTTTAGTGCGTGCGGAATAGAGTACGAGACTAGTGCTTATAAGACAAGGTTGAGTTCAGTGAAATTTCATTGAAAAAAATGCATGTTTTAGTGCGTGCCGAATAGAGTATGAGACTAGTGCTTAGAAGACAAGGCTGAGTTCAGTGCAATTTCATAGAAAAAAATACATGTTTTAGAGCGTGCCGAATAGAGTACGAGACTAGTACTTATAAGACAAGGCTGAGTTCAGTGTCATTTCATTGAAAAAATGCACGTTTTAGTGCGTGCCGAATAGAGTACGAGACTAGTACTTATAAGACAAGGCTGAGTTCAGTGTCATTTCATTGAAAAAATACATGTTTTAGTGCGTTCCGAATAGAGTACGAGACTAGTACTTATAAGACAAGGCTGAGTTCAGTGTCATTTCATTGAAAAAATACGTGTTTTAGTGCGTTCCGAATAGAGTACGAGACTAGTACTTATAAGACAAGGCTGAGTTCAGTGTCATTTCATTGAAAAAATGCATCTTTTAGTGCGTTGCGAATAGAGTACGAGACTAGTACTTATAAGACAAGGCTGAGTTCAGTGTCATTTCATTGAAAAAATACATGTTTTAGTGCGTTCCGAATAGAGTAGGAGACTAGTACTTATAAGACAACGGCTGAGTTCAGTGTCATTTCATTGAAAAAATACATGTTTTAGCGCGTGCCGAATAGAGTACGAGACTAGTACTTATAAGACAACGGCTGAGTTCAGTGTCATTTCATTGAAAAAATACGTGTTTTAGTACGTGCCGAATAGAGTACGACACTAGTACTTATAAGACAAGGCTGAGTTCAGTGTCATTTCATTGAAAAAATACGTGTTTTAGTGCGTTCCGAATAGAGTACGAGACTAGTACTTATAAGACAACGGCTGAGTTCAGTGTCATTTCATTGAAAAAATGCATCTTTTAGTGCGTTGCGAATAGAGTACGAGACTAGTACTTATAAGACAAGGCTGAGTTCAGTGTCATTTCATTGAAAAAATACATGTTTTAGTGCGTTCCGAATAGAGTAGGAGACTAGTACTTATAAGACAACGGCTGAGTTCAGTGTCATTTCATTGAAAAAATACATGTTTTAGCGCGTGCCGAATAGAGTACGAGACTAGTACTTATAAGACAACGGCTGAGTTCAGTGTCATTTCATTGAAAAAATACGTGTTTTAGTACGTGCCGAATAGAGTACGAGACTAGTACTTATAAGACTACGGCTGAGTTCAGTGTCATTTCATTGAAAAAATACGTGTTTTAGTGCGTTCCGAATAGAGTACGAGACTAGTACTTATAAGACAACGCCTGAGTTCAGTGTCATTTCATTGAAAAAATACGTGTTTTAGTACGTGCCGAATAGAGTACGAGACTAGTACTTATAAGACAACGGCTGAGTTCAGTGTCATTTCATTGAAAAAATACGTGTTTTAGTGCGTTCCGAATAGAGTACGAGACTAGTACTTATAAGACAACGCCTGAGTTCAGTGTCATTTCATTGAAAAAATACGTGTTTTAGTACGTGCCGAATAGAGTACGAGACTAGTACTTATAAGACAACGGCTGAGTTCAGTGCCATTTCATTGAAAACATACATGTTTTAGTGCGTTGCGAATAGAGTACGAGACTAGTACTTATAAGACAAGGCTGAGTTCAGTGTCATTTCATTGAAAAAATACATGTTTTAGTGCGTTCCGAATAGAGTAGGAGACTAGTACTTATAAGACAACGGCTGAGTTCAGTGTCATTTCATTGAAAAAATACATGTTTTAGTGCGTGCCGAATAGAGTACGAGACTAGTACTTATAAGACAACGGCTGAGTTCAGTGTCATTTCATTGAAAAAATACGTGTTTTAGTACGTGCCGAATAGAGTACGAGACTAGTACTTATAAGACAAGGCTGAGTTCAGTGTCATTTCATTGAAAAAATACGTGTTTTAGTGCGTTCCGAATAGAGTACGAGACTAGTACTTATAAGACAACGCCTGAGTTCAGTGTCATTTCATTGAAAAAATACGTGTTTTAGTACGTGCCGAATAGAGTACGAGACTAGTACTTATAAGACAACGGCTGAGTTCAGTGTCATTTCATTGAAAAAATGCATGTTTTAGTGCGTTCCGAATAGAGTACGAGACTAGAACTTATAAGACAACGGCTGAGTTCAGTGTCATTTCATTGAAAAAATACATGTTTTAGTACGTGCCGAATAGAGTACGAGACTAGTACTTATAAGACAACGGCTGAGTTCAGGGTCATTTCATTGAAAAAATGCATGTTTTAGTGCGTTCCGAATAGAGTACGAGACTAGTACTTATAAGACAAGGCTGAGTTCAGTGCAATTTCATTGAAAAAATACATGTTTTAGTGCGTGCCGAATACGAGACTAGCAGTTATAAGACAAGGCTTAGTTCAGTGCCATTTCATTGAAATAATACATGTTTTAGTGCGTGCCGAATAGAGTACGAGACTAGTGCTTATAAAACAAGGCTGAGTTCAGTGCAATTTCATTGAAAAAATACATGTTTTAGTGCGTGTCGAATAGAGTACGAGACTAGTACTTATAAGACAAGGCTGAGTTCAGTGAAATTTCATTGAAAAAAATACATGTTTTAGAGCGTGCCGACTAGAGTCCGAGAGTAGTGCTTAAAAGACAAGGCTGAGTTCAGTGCAATTTCATTGAAAAAATACATGTTTTAGTGCGTGCCGAATACGAGACTAGCACTTACAAGACAAGCCTTACTTCAGTGCCATTTCAATGAAATAATACATGTTTTAGTGCGTGCCGAATAGAGTACGACACTAGTGCTTATAAAACAAGGCTGAGTTCAGTGCAATTTCATTGAAAAAATACATGTTTTAGTGCGTGCCGAATAGAGTACAGACCAGTACGAGACTAGTACTTCTCAGACAACGCTGAGTTCAGTGCAATTTCATTGAAAAAATACATGTTTTAGTGCGGGCCGACTAGAGTACGAGACTAGTGCTTCTAATACAAGGCTGAGTTCAGTGCAATTTCATTGAAAAAAATACATGTTTTAGTACGTGCCGAATAGAGTACGAGACAAGTGCTTATAAGACAAGGCTGAGTTCAGTGAAATTTCATTGAAAAAAATGCATGTTTTAGTGCGTGCCGAATACAGTACGAGACTAGTGCTTAGAAGACAAGGCTGAGTTCAGTGAAATTTCATAGAAAAAAATACATGTTTTAGAGCGTGCCGACTAGAGTACGAGACTAGTGCTTATAAGACAAGGCTGAGTTTAGTGCAATTTCATTGAAAAAAATACATGTTTTAGTGCGTGCGGAATAGAGTACGAGACTAGTGCTTATAAGACAAGGTTGAGTTCAGTGAAATTTCATTGAAAAAAATGCATGTTTTAGTGCGTGCCGAATAGAGTACGAGACTAGTGCTTAGAAGACAAGGCTGAGTTCAGTGCAATTTCATAGAAAAAAATACATGTTTTAGAGCGTGCCGAATAGAGTACGAGACTAGTACTTATAAGACAAGGCTGAGTTCAGTGTCATTTCATTGAAAAAATGCACGTTTTAGTGCGTGCCGAATAGAGTACGAGACTAGTACTTATAAGACAAGGCTGAGTTCAGTGTCATTTCATTGAAAAAATACATGTTTTAGTGCGTTCCGAATAGAGTACGAGACTAGTACTTATAAGACAAGGCTGAGTTCAGTGTCATTTCATTGAAAAAATACGTGTTTTAGTGCGTTCCGAATAGAGTACGAGACTACTACTTATAAGACAAGGCTGAGTTCAGTGTCATTTCATTGAAAAAATGCATCTTTTAGTGCGTTGCGAATAGAGTACGAGACTAGTACTTATAAGACAAGGCTGAGTTCAGTGTCATTTCATTGAAAAAATACATGTTTTAGTGCGTTCCGAATAGAGTAGGAGACTAGTACTTATAAGACAACGGCTGAGTTCAGTGTCATTTCATTGAAAAAATACGTGTTTTAGTGCGTGCCGAATAGAGTACGAGACTAGTACTTATAAGACAACGGCTGAGTTCAGTGTCATTTCATTGAAAAAATACGTGTTTTAGTGCGTTCCGAATAGAGTAGGAGACTAGTACTTATAAGACAACGGCTGAGTTCAGTGTCATTTCATTGAAAAAATACATGTTTTAGTGCGTTCCGAATAGAGTACGAGACTAGTACTTATAAGACAACGGCTGAGTTCAGTGTCATTTCATTGAAAAAATACATGTTTTAGTGCGTTCCGAATAGAGTACGAGACTAGTACTTATAAGACAACGGCTGAGTTCAGTGTCATTTCATTGAAAAAATACGTGTTTTAGTACGTGCCGAATAGAGTACGAGACTAGTACTTATAAGACAAGGCTGAGTTCAGTGTCATTTCATTGAAAAAATACGTGTCTTAGTGCGTTCCGAATAGAGTACGAGACTAGTACTTATAAGACAACGCCTGAGTTCAGTGTCATTTCATTGAAAAAATACGTGTTTTAGTACGTGCCGAATAGAGTACGAGACTAGTACTTATAAGACAACGGCTGAGTTCAGTGTCATTTCATTGAAAACATACATGTTTTAGTGCGTTCCGAATAGAGTACGAGACTAGTACTTATAAGACAACGGCTGAGTTCAGTGTCATTTCATTAAAAAAATACGTGTTTTAGTACGTGCCGAATAGAGTACGAGACTAATACTTATAAGACAACGGCTGAGTTCAGTGTCATTTCATTGAAAAAATGCATGTTTTAGTGCGTTCCGAATAGAGTACGAGACTAGAACTTATAAGACAACGGCTGAGTTCAGTGTCATTTCATTGAAAAAATACGTGTTTTAGTACGTGCCGAATAGAGTACGAGACTAGCACTTATAAGACTACGGCTGAGTTCAGTGTCATTTCATTGAAAAAATACGTGTTTTAGTCCGTGCCGAATAGAGTACGAGACTGGTACTTATAAGACAAGGCTGAGTTCAGTGTCATTTCATTGAAAAAATACATGTTTTAGTACGTACCGAATAGAGTACGAGACTAGTACTTATAAGACAAGGCTGAGTTCAGTGTCATTTCATTGAAGAAATGCACGTTTTAGTGCGTGCCGAATAGAGTACGAGACTAGTACTTATAAGACAAGGCTGAGTTCAGTGTCATTTCATTGAAAAAATACATGTTTTAGTGCGTTCCGAATAGAGTACGAGACTAGTACTTATAAGACAAGGCTGAGTTCACTGTCATTTCATTGAAAAAATACGTGTTTTAGTGCGTTCCGAATAGAGTACGAGACTAGTACTTATAAGACAAGGCTGAGTTCAGTGAAATTTCATTGAAAAAATGCATCTTTTAGTGCGTTGCGAATAGAGTACGAGACTAGTACTTATAAGACAACGGCTGAGTTCAGTGTCATTTCATTGAAAAAATACATGTTTTAGTGCGTTCCGAATAGAGTAGGAGACTAGTACTTATAAGACAAGGCTGAGTTCAGTGTCATTTCATTGAAAAAATACATGTTCTAGTACGTGCCGAATAGAGTACGAGACTAGTACTTATAAGACAACGGCTGAGTTCAGTGTCATTTCATTGAAAAAATACATGTTTTAGTGCGTCCCGAATAGAGTACGAGACTAGTACTTATAAGACAACGGCTGAGTTCAGTGTCATTTCATTGAAAAAATACATGTTTTAATGCGTTTCGAATAGAGTACGAGACTAGTACTTATAAGACAACGGCTGAGTTCAGTGTCATTTCATTGAAAAAATACGTGTTTTAGTGCGTTCCGAATAGAGTAGGAGACTAGTACTTATAAGACAACGGCTGAGTTCAGTGTCATTTCATTGAAAAAATACATGTTTTAGTGCGTGCCGAATAGAGTACGAGACTAGTACTTATAAGACAACGGCTGAGTTCAGTGTCATTTCATTGAAAAAATACGTGTTTTAGTCCGTGCCGAATAGAGTACGAGACTAGTACTTATAAGACAAGGCTGAGTTCAGTGTCATTTCATTGAAAAAATACGTGTCTTAGTGCGTTCCGAATAGAGTACGAGACTAGTACTTATAAGACAACGCCTGAGTTCAGTGTCATTTCATTGAAAAAATACGTGTTTTAGTACGTGCCGAATAGAGTACGAGACTAGTACTTATAAGACAACGGCTGAGTTCAGTGTCATTTCATTGAAAACATACATGTTTTAGTGCGTTCCGAATAGAGTACGAGACTAGTACTTATAAGACAACGGCTGAGTTCAGTGTCATTTCATTAAAAAAATACGTGTTTTAGTACGTGCCGAATAGAGTACGAGACTAATACTTATAAGACAACGGCTGAGTTCAGTGTCATTTCATTGAAAAAATGCATGTTTTAGTGCGTTCCGAATAGAGTACGAGACTAGAACTTATAAGACAACGGCTGAGTTCAGTGTCATTTCATTGAAAAAATACGTGTTTTAGTACGTGCCGAATAGAGTACGAGACTAGCACTTATAAGACTACGGCTGAGTTCAGTGTCATTTCATTGAAAAAATACGTGTTTTAGTCCGTGCCGAATAGAGTACGAGACTAGTACTTATAAGACAAGGCTGAGTTCAGTGTCATTTCATTGAAAAAATACATGTTTTAGTACGTACCGAATAGAGTACGAGACTAGTACTTATAAGACAAGGCTGAGTTCAGTGTCATTTCATTGAAGAAATGCACGTTTTAGTGCGTGCCGAATAGAGTACGAGACTAGTACTTATAAGACAAGGCTGAGTTCAGTGTCATTTCATTGAAAAAATACATGTTTTAGTGCGTTCCGAATAGAGTACGAGACTAGTACTTATAAGACAAGGCTGAGTTCAGTGTCATTTCATTGAAAAAATACGTGTTTTAGTGCGTTCCGAATAGAGTACGAGACTAGTACTTATAAGACAAGGCTGAGTTCAGTGAAATTTCATTGAAAAAATGCATCTTTTAGTGCGTTGCGAATAGAGTACGAGACTAGTACTTATAAGACAACGGCTGAGTTCAGTGTCATTTCATTGAAAAAATACATGTTTTAGTGCGTTCCGAATAGAGTAGGAGACTAGTACTTATAAGACAAGGCTGAGTTCAGTGTCATTTCATTGAAAAAATACATGTTCTAGTACGTGCCGAATAGAGTACGAGACTAGTATTTATAAGACAACGGCTGAGTTCAGTGTCATTTCATTGAAAAAATACATGTTTTAGTGCGTCCCGAATAGAGTACGAGACTAGTACTTATAAGACAACGGCTGAGTTCAGTGTCATTTCATTGAAAAAATGCATGTTTTAGTGCGTTCCGAATAGAGTACGACACTAGTACTTATAAGACAACGGCTGAGTTCAGTGTCATTTCATTGAAAAAATACGTGTTTTAGTCTGTGCCGAATAGACTACGAGACTAGTACTTATAAGACAAGGCTGAGTTCAGTGTCATTTCATTGAAAAAATGCATGTTTTAGTGCGTTCCGAATAGAGTACGAGACTAGTACTTATAAGACAACGGCTGAGTTCAGTGTCATTTCATTGAAAAAATACATGTTTTAGTACGTGCCGAATAGAGTACGAGACTAGTACTTATAAGACAACGGCTGAGTTCAGTGTCATTTCATTGAAAACATACGTGTTTTAGTCCGTGCCGAATAGAGTACGAGACTAGTACTTATAAGACAAGGCTGAGTTCACTGTCATTTCATTGAAAAAATACATGTTTTAGTGCGTGCCGAATAGAGTACGAGACTAGTACTTATAAGACAAGGCTGAGTTCAGTGTCATTCCATTGAAAAAATACATGTTTTAGTGCGTGCCGAATAGAGTACGAGACTAGTACTTATAAGACAAGGCTGAGTTCAGTGTCATTTCATTGAAAAAATACATGTTTTAGTGCGTTCCGAATAGAGTACGAGACTAGTACTTATAAGACAAGGCTGAGTTCAGTGTCATTTCATTGAAAAAATACATGTTCTAGTACGTGCCGAATAGAGTACGAGACTAGTACTTATAAGACAACGGCTGAGTTCAGTGTCATTTCATTGAAAAAATACATGTTTTAGTGCGTGCCGAATAGAGTACGAGACTAGTACTTATAAGACAACGGCTGAGTTCAGTGTCATTTCATTGAAAAAATACATGTTTTAGTGCGTTCCGAATAGAGTACGACACTAGTATTTATAAGACAACTGCTGAGTTCAGTGTCATTTCATTGAAAAAATACGTGTTTTAGTCTGTGCCGAATAGAGTACGAGACTAGTACTTATAAGACAAGGCTGAGTTCAGTGTCATTTCATTGAAAAAATACATGTTTTAGTGCGTTCCGAATACAGTACGAGACTAGTACTTATAAGACAAGGCTGAGTTCAGTGTCATTTCATTGAAAAAATACATGTTTTAGTGCGTTCCGAATAGAGTACGAGACTAGTACTTATAAGACAAGGCTGAGTTCAGTGTCATTTCATTGAAAAAATACATGTTCTAGTACGTGCCGAATAGAGTACGAGACTAGTACTTATAAGACAACGGCTGAGTTCAGTGTCATTTCATTGAAAAAATACATGTTTTAGTGCGTGCCGAATAGAGTACGAGACTAGTACTTATAAGACAACGGCTGAGTTCAGTGTCATTTCATTGAAAAAATACATGTTTTAGTGCGTTCCGAATAGAGTACGACACTAGTATTTATAAGACAACTGCTGAGTTCAGTGTCATTTCATTGAAAAAATACGTGTTTTAGTCTGTGCCGAATAGAGTACGAGACTAGTACTTATAAGACAAGGCTGAGTTCAGTGTCATTTCATTGAAAAAATACATGTTTTAGTGCGTTCCGAATACAGTACGAGACTAGTACTTATAAGACAAGGCTGAGTTCAGTGTCATTTCATTGAAAAAATACATGTTTTAGTGCGTTCCGAATAGAGTACGACACTAGTATTTATAAGACAACGGCTGAGTTCAGTGTCATTTCATTGAAAAAATACGTGTTTTAGTCTGTGCCGAATAGAGTACGAGACTAGTACTTATAAGACAAGGCTGAGTTCAGTGTCATTTCATTGAAAAAATACATGTTTTAGTGCGTTCCGAATACAGTACGAGACTAGTACTTATAAGACAAGGCTGAGTTCAGTGTCATTTCATTGAAAAAATACATGTTTTAGTGCGTGCCGAATAGAGTACGAGACTAGTACTTATAAGACAAGGCTGAGTTCAGTGTCATTTCATTGAAAAAATACATGTTTTATTGCGTGCCGAATAGAGTACGAGACTAGTACTTATAAGACAAGGCTGAGTTCAGTGTCATTTCATTGAAAAAATACGTGTTTTAGTGCGTTCCGAATAGAGTAGGAGACTAGTACTTATAAGACAACGGCTGAGTTCAGTGTCATTTCATTGAAAAAATACATGTTTTAGTGCGTGCCGAATAGAGTACGAGACTAGTACTTATAAGACAAGGCTGAGTTCAGTGCAATTTCATTGAAAAAATACATGTTTTAGTGCGTTCCGAATAGAGTAGGAGACTAGTACTTATAAGACAACGGCTGAGTTCAGTGTCATTTCATTGAAAAAATACATGTTTTAGTACGTGCCGAATAGAGTACGAGACTAGTACTTATAAGACAAGGCTGAGTTCAGTGCAATTTCATTGAAAAAATACATGTTTTAGTGCGTGCCGAATACGAGACTAGCAGTTATAAGACAAGGCTTAGTTCAGTGTCATTTCATTGAAAAAATACATGTTTTAGTGCGTGTCGAATAGAGTACGAGACTAGTACTTATAAGACAAGGCTGAGTTCAGTGAAATTTCATTGAAAAAAATACATCTTTTAGTGCGTGCCGACTAGAGTCCGAGAGTAGTGCTTATAAGACAAGGCTGAGTTCAGTGCAATTTCATTGAAAAAATACATGTTTTAGTGCGTGCCGAATACGAGACTAGCACTTACAAGACAAGGCTTAGTTCAGTGCCATTTCAATGAAATAATACATGTTTTAGTGCGTGCCGAATAGAGTACGACACTAGTGCTTATAAAACAAGGCTGAGTTCAGTGCAATTTCATTGAAAAAATACATGTTTTAGTGCGTGCCGAATAGAGTACGAGACTAGTACTTATAAGACAAGGCTGAGTTCAGTGTCATTTCATTGAAAAAATACATGTTTTATTGCGTGCCGAATAGAGTACGAGACTAGTACTTATAAGACAAGGCTGAGTTCAGTGTCATTTCATTGAAAAAATACGTGTTTTAGTGCGTTCCGAATAGAGTAGGAGACTAGTACTTATAAGACAACGGCTGAGTTCAGTGTCATTTCATTGAAAAAATACATGTTTTAGTGCGTGCCGAATAGAGTACGAGACTAGTACTTATAAGACAAGGCTGAGTTCAGTGCAATTTCATTGAAAAAATACATGTTTTAGTGCGTTCCGAATAGAGTAGGAGACTAGTACTTATAAGACAACGGCTGAGTTCAGTGTCATTTCATTGAAAAAATACATGTTTTAGTGCGTGCCGAATAGAGTACGAGACTAGTACTTATAAGACAAGGCTGAGTTCAGTGCAATTTCATTGAAAAAATACATGTTTTAGTGCGTGCCGAATACGAGACTAGCAGTTATAAGACAAGGCTTAGTTCAGTGTCATTTCATTGAAAAAATACATGTTTTAGTGCGTGTCGAATAGAGTACGAGACTAGTACTTATAAGACAAGGCTGAGTTCAGTGAAATTTCATTGAAAAAAATACATGTTTTAGTGCGTGCCGACTAGAGTTCGAGAGTAGTGCTTATAAGACAAGGCTGAGTTCAGTGCAATTTCATTGAAAAAATACATGTTTTAGTGCGTGCCGAATACGAGACTAGCACTTACAAGACAAGGCTTAGTTCAGTGCCATTTCAATGAAATAATACATGTTTTAGTGCGTGCCGAATAGAGTACGACACTAGTGCTTATAAAACAAGGCTGAGTTCAGTGCAATTTCATTGAAAAAATACATGTTTTAGTGCGTGCCGAATAGAGTACAGACCAGTACGAGACTAGTACTTCTCAGACAACGCTGAGTTCAGTGCAATTTCATTGAAAAAATACATGTTTTAGTGCGGGCCGACTAGAGAACGAGACTAGTGCTTATAATACAAGGCTGAGTTCAGTGCAATTTCATTGAAAAAAATACATGTTTTAGTACGTGCCGAATAGAGTACGAGACAAGTGCTTATAAGACAAGGCTGAGTTCAGTGAAATTTCATTGAAAAAAATGCATGTTTTAGTGCGTGCCGAATACAGTACGAGACTAGTGCTTAGAAGACAAGGCTGAGTTCAGTGAAATTTCATAGAAAAAAATACATGTTTTAGAGCGTGCCGACTAGAGTACGAGACTAGTGCTTATAAGACAAGGCTGAGTTTAGTGCAATTTCATTGAAAAAAATACCTGTTTTAGTGCGTGCGGAGTAGAGTACGAGACTAGTGCTTATAAGACAAGGTTGAGTTCAGTGAAATTTCATTGAAAAAAATGCATGTTTTAGTGCGTGCCGAATAGAGTACGAGACTAGTGCTTAGAAGACAAGGCTGAGTTCAGTGCAATTTCATAGAAAAAAATACATGTTTTAGAGCGTGCCGAATAGAGTACGAGACTAGTACTTATAAGACAAGGCTGAGTTCAGTGTCATTTCATTGAAAAAATGCACGTTTTAGTGCGTGCCGAATAGAGTACGAGACTAGTACTTATAAGACAAGGCTGAGTTCAGTGTCATTTCATTGAAAAAATACATGTTTTAGTGCGTGCCGAATACGAGACTAGCAGTTATAAGACAAGGCTTAGTTCAGTGCCATTTCATTGAAATAATACATGTTTTAGTGCGTGCCGAATAGAGTACGAGACTAGTGCTTATAAAACAAGGCTTAGTTCAGTGCAATTTCATTGAAAAAATACATGTTTTAGTGCGTGTCGAATAGAGTACGAGACTAGTACTTATAAGACAAGGCTGAGTTCAGTGAAATTTCATTGAAAAAAATACATGTTTTAGAGCGTGCCGACTAGAGTCCGAGAGTAGTGCTTATAAGACAAGGCTGACTTCAGTGCAATTTCATTGAAAAAATACATGTTTTAGTGCGTGCCGAATACGAGACTAGCACTTACAAGAGAAGCCTTACTTCAGTGCCATTTCAATGAAATAATACACGTTTTAGTGCGTGCCGAATAGAGTACGACACTAGTGCTTATAAAACAAGGCTGAGTTCAGTGCAATTTCATTGAAAAAATACATGTTTTAGTGCGGGCCGACTAGAGTACGAGACTAGTGCTTATAATACAAGGCTGAGTTCAGTGCAATTTCATTGAAAAAAATACATGTTTTAGTACGTGCCGAATAGAGTACGAGACAAGTGCTTATAAGACAAGGCTGAGTTCAGTGAAATTTCATTGAAAAAAATGCATGTTTTAGTGCGTGCCGAATACAGTACGAGACTAGTGCTTAGAAGACAAGGCTAAGTTCAGTGAAATTTCATAGAAAAAAATACATGTTTTAGAGCGTGCCGACTAGAGTACGAGACTAGTGCTTATAAGACAAGGCTGAGTTTAGTGCAATTTCATTGAAAAAAATACATGTTTTAGTGCGTGCGGAATAGAGTACGAGACTAGTGCTTATAAGACAAGGTTGAGTTCAGTGAAATTTCATTGAAAAAAATGCATGTTTTAGTGCGTGCCGAATAGAGTACGAGACTAGTGCTTAGAAGACAAGGCTGAGTTCAGTGCAATTTCATAGAAAAAAATACATGTTTTAGAGCGTGCCGAATAGAGTACGAGACTAGTACTTATAAGACAAGGCTGAGTTCAGTGTCATTTCATTGAAAAAATGCACGTTTTAGTGCGTGCCGAATAGAGTACGAGACTAGTACTTATAAGACAAGGCTGAGTTCAGTGTCATTTCATTGAAAAAATACATGTTTTAGTGCGTTCCGAATAGAGTACGAGACTAGTACTTATAAGACAAGGCTGAGTTCAGTGTCATTTCATTGAAAAAATACGTGTTTTAGTGCGTTCCGAATAGAGTACGAGACTAGTACTTATAAGACAAGGCTGAGTTCAGTGTCATTTCATTGAAAAAATGCATCTTTTAGTGCGTTCCGAATAGAGTAGGAGACTAGTACTTATAAGACAACGGCTGAGTTCAGTGTCATTTCATTGAAAAAATACATGTTTTAGTGCGTGCCGAATAGAGTACGAGACTAGTACTTATAAGACAACGGCTGAGTTCAGTGTCATTTCATTGAAAAAATACGTGTTTTAGTCCGTGCCGAATAGAGTACG
The DNA here is from genome assembly GCF_042242905.1 of Orbicella faveolata. Lineage (NCBI taxonomy): Eukaryota > Metazoa > Cnidaria > Anthozoa > Scleractinia > Merulinidae > Orbicella > Orbicella faveolata. The sequence goes on from NW_028301541.1 coordinate 17,971,911, forward strand.
AGACTAGTACTTATAAGACAAGGCTGAGTTCAGTGTCATTTCATTGAAAAAATACGTGTCTTAGTGCGTTCCGAATAGAGTACGAGACTAGTACTTATAAGACAACGCCTGAGTTCAGTGTCATTTCATTGAAAAAATACGTGTTTTAGTACGTGCCGAATAGAGTACGAGACTAGTACTTATAAGACAACGGCTGAGTTCAGTGTCATTTCATTGAAAACATACATGTTTTAGTGCGTTCCGAATAGAGTACGAGACTAGTACTTATAAGACAACGGCTGAGTTCAGTGTCATTTCATTAAAAAAATACGTGTTTTAGTACGTGCCGAATAGAGTACGAGACTAGTACTTATAAGACAACGGCTGAGTTCAGTGTCATTTCATTGAAAAAATGCATGTTTTAGTGCGTTCCGAATAGAGTACGAGACTAGAACTTATAAGACAACGGCTGAGTTCAGTGTCATTTCATTGAAAAAATACGTGTTTTAGTACGTGCCGAATAGAGTACGAGACTAGTACTTATAAGACTACGGCTGAGTTCAGTGTCATTTCATTGAAAAAATACGTGTTTTAGTCCGTGCCGAATAGAGTACGAGACTAGTACTTATAAGACAAGGCTGAGTTCAGTGTCATTTCATTGAAAAAATACATGTTTTAGTACGTACCGAATAGAGTACGAGACTAGTACTTATAAGACAAGGCTGAGTTCAGTGTCATTTCATTGAAAAAATGCACGTTTTAGTGCGTGCCGAATACAGTACGAGACTAGTACTTATAAGACAAGGCTGAGTTCAGTGTCATTTCATTGAAAAAATACATGTTTTAGTGCGTTCCGAATAGAGTACGAGACTAGTACTTATAAGACAACGGCTGAGTTCAGTGTCATTTCATTGAAAAAATACGTGTTTTAGTGCGTTCCGAATAGAGTACGAGACTAGTACTTATAAGACAAGGCTGAGTTCAGTGTCATTTCATTGAAAAAATGCATCTTTTAGTGCGTTGCGAATAGAGTACGAGACTACTACTTATAAGACAACGGCTGAGTTCAGTGTCATTTCATTGAAAAAATACATGTTTTAGTGCGTTCCGAATAGAGTAGGAGACTAGTACTTATAAGACAAGGCTGAGTTCAGTGTCATTTCATTGAAAAAATACATGTTCTAGTACGTGCCGAATAGAGTACGAGACTAGTACTTATAAGACAACGGCTGAGTTCAGTGTCATTTCATTGAAAAAATACATGTTTTAGTGCGTCCCGAATAGAGTACGAGACTAGTACTTATAAGACAACGGCTGAGTTCAGTGTCATTTCATTGAAAAAATGCATGTTTTAGTGCGTTCCGAATAGAGTACGACACTAGTACTTATAAGACAACGGCTGAGTTCAGTGTCATTTCATTGAAAAAATACGTGTTTTAGTCTGTGCCGAATAGACTACGAGACTAGTACTTATAAGACAACGGCTGAGTTCAGTGTCATTTCATTGAAAAAATGCATGTTTTAGTGCGTTCCGAATAGAGTACGAGACTAGTACTTATAAGACAACGGCTGAGTTCAGTGTCATTTCATTGAAAAAATACATGTTTTAGTACGTGCCGAATAGAGTACGAGACTAGTACTTATAAGACAACGGCTGAGTTCAGTGTCATTTCATTGAAAACATACGTGTTTTAGTCCGTGCCGAATAGAGTACGAGACTAGTACTTATAAGACAAGGCTGAGTTCACTGTCATTTCATTGAAAAAATACATGTTTTAGTGCGTGCCGAATAGAGTACGAGACTATTACTTATAAGACAAGGCTGAGTTCAGTGTCATTTCATTGAAAAAATACATGTTTTAGTGCGTTCCGAATAGAGTACGAGACTAGTACTTATAAGACAAGGCTGAGTTCAGTGTCATTTCATTGAAAAAATACATGTTCTAGTACGTGCCGAATAGAGTACGAGACTAGTACTTATAAGACAACGGCTGAGTTCAGTGTCATTTCATTGAAAAAATACATGTTTTAGTGCGTGCCGAATAGAGTACGAGACTAGTACTTATAAGACAACGGCTGAGTTCAGTGTCATTTCATTGAAAAAATACATGTTTTAGTGCGTTCCGAATAGAGTACGACACTAGTATTTATAAGACAACGGCTGAGTTCAGTGTCATTTCATTGAAAAAATACGTGTTTTAGTCTGTGCCGAATAGAGTACGAGACTAGTACTTATAAGACAAGGCTGAGTTCAGTGTCATTTCATTGAAAAAATACATGTTTTAGTGCGTTCCGAATACAGTACGAGACTAGTACTTATAAGACAAGGCTGAGTTCAGTGTCATTTCATTGAAAAAATACATGTTTTAGTGCGTGCCGAATAGAGTACGAGACTAGTACTTATAAGACAAGGCTGAGTTCAGTGTCATTTCATTGAAAAAATACATGTTTTATTGCGTGCCGAATAGAGTACGAGACTAGTACTTATAAGACAAGGCTGAGTTCAGTGTCATTTCATTGAAAAAATACATGTTCTAGTAAGTGCCGAATAGAGTACGAGACTAGTACTTATAAGACAAGGCTGAGTTCAGTGTCATTTCATTGAACAAATACATGTTTTAGTGCGTGCCGAATAGAGTACGAGACTAGTACTTATAAGACAAGGCTGAGTTCAGTGTCATTTCATTGAAAAAATACATGTTTTAGTGCGTGCCGAATAGAGTACGAGACTAGTACTTATAAGACAAGGCTGAGTTCAGTGTCATTTCATTGAAAAAATACGTGTTTTAGTGTGTGCCGAATAGAGTACGAGACTAATACTTATAAGACAAGGCTGAGTTCAGTGTCATTTCATTGAAAAAATACATGTTTTAGTGCGTACCGAATAGAGTACGAGACTAGTACTTATAAGACAACGGCTGAGTTCAGTGTCATTTCATTGAAAAAATACATGTTCTAGTACGTGCCGAATAGAGTACGAGACTAGTACTTATAAGACAAGGCTGAGTTCAGTGTCATTTCATTGAAAAAATACATGTTTTAGTGCGTGCCGAATAGAGTACGAGACTAGTACTTATAAGACAAGGCTGAGTTCAGTGTCATTTCATTGAAAAAATACATGTTCTAGTACGTGCCGAATAGAGTACGAGACTAGTACTTATAAGACAACGGCTGAGTTCAGTGTCATTTCATTGAAAAAATACATGTTTTAGTGCGTTCCGAATAGAGTACGAGACTAGTACTTATAAGACAACAACTGAGTTCAGTGTCATTTCATTGAAAAAATACGTGTTTTAGTGCGTTCCGAATAGAGTACGAGACTAGTACTTATAAGACAACGCCTGAGTTCAGTGTCATTTCATTGAAAAAATACATGTTTTAGTGCGTGCCGAATAGAGTACGAGACTAGTACTTATAAGACAAGGCTGAGTTCAGTGTCATTTCATTGAAAAAATACATGTTTTAGTGCGTTCCGAATAGAGTACGAGACTAGTACTTATAAGACAACCGCTGAGTTCAGTGTCATTTCATTGAAAAAATACCTGTTTTAGTGCGTGTCGAATAGAGTACGAGACTAGTACTTATAAGACAACGGCTGAGTTCAGTGAAATTTCATTGAAAAAATACAGTTTTTAGTGCGTGCTGAATAGAGTACGAGACTAGTGCTTATAAGACAAGGCTCAGTTCAGTGTCATTTTATTGAAAAAATACATGTTTTAGTGCGTTCCGAATAGAGTACGAGACTAGTACTTATAAGACAACGGCTGAGTTCAGTGAAATTTCATTGAAAAAATATAGTTTTTAGTGCGTGCTGAATAGAGTACGAGACTAGTGCTTATAAGACAAGGCTTGATTCAGTGTCATTTCATTGAAAAAATACATGTTCTAGTACGTGCCGAATAGAGTACGAGACTAGTACTTATAAGACAACGGCTGAGTTCAGTGTCATTTCATTGAAAAAATACATGTTTTAGTGCGTTCCGAATAGAGTACGAGACTAGTACTTATAAGACAACGGCTGAGTTCAGTGAAATTTCATTGAAAAAATATAGTTTTTAGTGCGTGCTGAATAGAGTACGAGACTAGTGCTTATAAGACAAGGTTTGGTTCAGTGTCATTTCATTGAAAAAATACATGTTTTAGTGCGTGTCGAATAGAGTACGAGACTAGTACTTATAAGACAACGGCTGAGTTCAGTGTCATTTCATTGAAAAAATACATGTTTTAGTGCGTTCCGAATAGAGTACGAGACTAGTACTTATAAGACAACGGCTGAGTTCAGTGTCATTTCATTGAAAAAATACGTGTTTTAGTGCGTGCCGAATAGAGTACGAGACTAGTACTTATAAGACAAGGCTGAGTTCAGTGTTATTCCATTGAAAAAATACATGTTTTAGTGCGTGCCGAATAGAGTACGAGACTGGTACTTATAAGACAAGGCTGAGTTCAGTGTCATTTCATTGAAAAAATACATGTTTTAGTGCGTGCCGAATACAGTACGAGACTAGTACTTATAAGACAAGGCTGAGTTCAGTGTCATTTCATTGAAAAAATACATGTTCTAGTACGTGCCGAATAGAGTACGAGACTAGTACTTATAAGACAACGGCTGAGTTCAGTGTCATTTCATTGAAAAAATGCATGTTTTAGTGCGTGCCGAATAGAGTACGAGGCTAGTACTTATAAGACAAGGCTAAGTTCAGTGTCATTTCATTGAAAAAATACATGTTTTAGTGCGTTCCGAATAGAGTACGAGACTAGTACTTATAAGACAAGGCTGAGTTCAGTGTCATTTCATTGAAAAAATACGTGTTTTAGTACGTGCCGAATAGAGTACGAGACTAGTACTTATAAGACAACGGCTGAGTTCAGTGTCATTTCATTGAAAAAATACATGTTTTATTGCGTACCGAATAGAGTACGAGACTAGTACTTATAAGACAACGGCTGAGTTCAGTGTCATTTCATTGAAAAAATACATGTTTTATTCCGTACCGAATAGAGTACGAGACTAGTACTTATAAGACAAGGCTGAGTTCAGTGTCATTTCATTGAAAAAATACATGTTCTAGTACGTGCCGAATAGAGTACGAGACTAGTACTTATAAGACAACGGCTGAGTTCAGTGTCATTTCATTGAAAAAATACATGTTTTAGTGCGTTCCGAATAGAGTACGAGACTAGTACTTATAAGACAACGGCTGAGTTCAGTGTCATTTCATTGAAAAAATACCTGTTTTAGTGCGTTCCGAATAGAGTACGAGACTAGTACTTATAAGACAACGGCTGAGTTCAGTGTCATTTCATTGAAAAAATACATGTTTTAGTGCGTTCCGAATAGAGTACGAGACTAGTACTTATAAGACAACGGCTGAGTTCAGTGTCATTTCATTGAAAAAATACATGTTTTAGTGCGTTCCGAATACAGTACGAGACTAGTACTTATAAGACAACGGCTGAGTTCAGTGTCATTTCATTGAAAAAATACATGTTTTAGTGCGTTCCGAATAGAGTACGAGACTAGTACTTATAAGACAACGGCTGAGTTCAGTGTCATTTCATTGAAAAAATACGTGTTTTAGTACGTGCCGAATAGAGTACGAGACTAGTACTTATAAGACAAGGCTGAGTTCAGTGTCATTTCATTGAAAAAATACATGTTTTAGTGCGTTCCGAATAGAGTACGAGACTAGTACTTATAAGACAAGGCTGAGTTTAGTGTTATTTCATTGAAAAAATACATGTTTTAGTGCGTTCCGAATAGAGTACGAGACTAGTACTTATAAGACAAGGCTTGGTTCAGTGTCATTTCATTGAAAAAATACGTGTTTTAGTACGTGCCGAATAGAGTACGAGACTAGTACTTATAAGACAACGGCTGAGTTCAGTGTCATTTCATTGAAAAAATACGTGTTTTACTACGTGCCGAATAGAGTACAAGACTAGTACTTATAAGACAAGGCTGAGTTCACTGTCATTTCATTCAAAAAATTCGTGTTTTAGTACGTGCCGAATAGAGTACGAGACTAGTACTTATAAGACAACGGCTGAGTTCAGTGTCATTTCATTGAAAAAATACATGTTTTAGTGCGTTCCGAATAGAGTACGAGACTAGTACTTATAAGACAACGGCTGAGTTCAGTGTCATTTCATTGAAAAAATACATGTTTTAGTGCGTTCCGAATAGAGTACGAGACTAGTACTTATAAGACAACGGCTGAGTTCAGTGTCATTTCATTGAAAAAATACGTGTTTTAGTACGTGCCGAATAGAGTACGAGACTAGTACTTATAAGACAACGGCTGAGTTCAGTGTCATTTCATTGAAAAAATACATCTTTTAGTGCGTGCCGAATAGAGTACGAGACTAGTACTTATAAGACAAGGCTGAGTTCAGTGTCATTGCATTGAAAAAATACATGTTTTAGTGCGTGCCGAATAGAGTACGAGACTAGTACTTATAAGACAAGGCTGAGTTCAGTGTCATTTCATTGAAAAAATACATGTTTTATTGCGTGCCAAATAGAGTACGAGACTAGTACTTATAAGACAAGGCTGAGTTCAGTGTCATTTCATTGAAAAAATACATGTTCTAGTACGTGCCGAATAGAGTACGAGACTAGTACTTATAAGACAAGGCTGAGTTCAGTGTCATTTCATTGAAAAAATACATGTTTTAGTGCGTGCCGAAGAGAGTACGAGACTAGTACTTATAAGACAAGGCTGAGTTCAGTGTCATTTCATTGAAAAAATACATGTTCTAGTACGTGCCGAATAGAGTACGACACTAGTACTTATAAGACAACGGCTGAGTTCAGTGTCATTTCATTGAAAAAATACATGTTTTAATGCGTTCCGAATAGAGTACGAGACTAGTACTTATAAGACAACGGCTGAGTTCAGTGTCATTTCATTGAAAAAATACATCTTTTAGTGCGTGCCGAATAGAGTACGAGACTAGTACTTATAAGACAAGGCTGAGTTCAGTGTCATTGCATTGAAAAAATACATGTTTTAGTGCGTGCCGAATAGAGTACGAGACTAGTACTTATAAGACAAGGCTGAGTTCAGTGTCATTTCATTGAAAAAATACATGTTTTATTGCGTGCCAAATAGAGTACGAGACTAGTACTTATAAGACAAGGCTGAGTTCAGTGTCATTTCATTGAAAAAATACATGTTCTAGTACGTGCCGAATAGAGTACGAGACTAGTACTTATAAGACAAGGCTGAGTTCAGTGTCATTTCATTGAAAAAATACATGTTTTAGTGCGTGCCGAATAGAGTACGAGACTAGTACTTATAAGACAAGGCTGAGTTCAGTGTCATTTCATTGAAAAAATACATGTTCTAGTACGTGCCGAATAGAGTACGACACTAGTACTTATAAGACAACGGCTGAGTTCAGTGTCATTTCATTGAAAAAATACATGTTTTAATGCGTTTCGAATAGAGTACGAGACTAGTACTTATAAGACAACGGCTGAGTTCAGTGTCATTTCATTGAAAAAATACGTGTTTTAGTGCGTTCCGAATAGAGTACGAGACTAGTACTTATAAGACAACGGCTGAGTTCAGTGTCATTTCATTGAAAAAATACATGTTTTAGTGCGTGCCGAATAGAGTACGAGACTAGTACTTATAAGACAAGGCTGAGTTCAGTGTCATTTCATTGAAAAAATACATGTTTTAGTGCGTGTCGCATAGAGTACGAGACTAGTACTTAAAAGACAACGTCTGAGTTCAGTGTCATTTCATTGAAAAAATACCTGTTTTAGTACGTGCCGAATAGAGTACGAGACTAGTATTTATAAGACAACGGCTGAGTTCAGTGTCATTTCATTGAAAAAATACATGTTTTAGTGCGTTCCGAATAGAGTACGAGACTTGTACTTATAAGACAACGGCTGAGTTCAGTGAAATTTCATTGAAAAAATATAGTGTTTAGTGTGTGCTGAATAGAGTACGAGACTAGTGCTTATAAGACAAGGCTTGGTTTAGTGTCATTTCATTGAAAAAATACATGTTTTAGTGCGTTCCGAATAGAGTACGAGACTAGTACTTATAAGACAACGGCTGAGTTCAGTGAAATTTCATTGAAAAAATATAGTTTTTAGTGCGTGCTGAATAGAGTACGAAACTAGTGCTTATAAGACAAGGCTTGGTTCAGTGCCATTTCATTGAAAAAATACATGTTTTAGTGCGTTCCGAATAGAGTACGAGACTAGTACTTATAAGACAACGGCTGAGTTCAGTGTCATTTCATTGAAAAAAATACATGTTTTAGTACGTGCCGAATAGAGTACGAGACTAGTACTTATAAGACAACGGCTGAGTTCAGTGTCATTTCATTGAAAAAATACATGTTTTAGTGCGTGCCGAATAGAGTACGAGACTAGTACTTATAAGACAAGGCTGAGTTCAGTGTCATTTCATTGAAAAAATACATGTTTTAGTGCGTGTCGCATAGAGTACGAGACTAGTACTTAAAAGACAACGTCTGAGTTCAGTGTCATTTCATTGAAAAAATACCTGTTTTAGTACGTGCCGAATAGAGTACGAGACTAGTATTTATAAGACAACGGCTGAGTTCAGTGTCATTTCATTGAAAAAATACATGTTTTAGTGCGTTCCGAATAGAGTACGAGACTAGTACTTATAAGACAACGGCTGAGTTCAGTGAAATTTCATTGAAAAAATATAGTGTTTAGTGTGTGCTGAATAGAGTACGAGACTAGTGCTTATAAGACAAGGCTTGGTTTAGTGTCATTTCATTGAAAAAATACATGTTTTAGTGCGTTCCGAATAGAGTACGAGACTAGTACTTATAAGACAACGGCTGAGTTCAGTGAAATTTCATTGAAAAAATATAGTTTTTAGTGCGTGCTGAATAGAGTACGAGACTAGTGCTTATAAGACAAGGCTTGGTTCAGTGCCATTTCATTGAAAAAATACATGTTTTAGTGCGTTCCGAATAGAGTACGAGACTAGTACTTATAAGACAACGGCTGAGTTCAGTGTCATTTCATTGAAAAAAATACATGTTTTAGTACGTGCCGAATAGAGTACGAGACTAGTACTTATAAGACAACGGCTGAGTTCAGTGTCATTTCATTGAAAAAATACATGTTTTAGTGCGTTCCGAATAGAGTACGAGACTAGTACTTATAAGACAACGGCTGAGTTCAGTGTCATTTCATTGAAAAAATACGTGTTTTAGTGCGTTCCGAATAGAGTACGAGACTAGTACTTATAAGACAACGGCTGAGTTCAGTCTCATTTCATTGAAAAAATACATGTTTTAGTGCGTTCCGAATAGAGTACGAGACTAGTACTTATAAGACAAGGCTGAGTTCAGTGAAATTTCATATAAAAAAATACATGTTTTATTGTGTGCCGAATAGAATACGAGGCTAGTACTTATAAGACAAGGCTGAGTTCAGTGTCATTTCATTGAAAAAATACCTGTTTTAGTACGTGCCGAATAGAGTACGAGACTAGTACTTATAAGACAACGGCTGAGTTCAGTGTCATTTCATTGAAAAAATACATGTTTTAGTGCGTGCCGAATAGAGTACGAGACTAGTACTTGTAAGACAACGGCTGAGTTCAGTGTCATTTCATTGAAAAAATACATGTTTTAGTGCGTGTCGAAAAGAGTACGAGACTAGTACTTATAAGACAACGGCTGAGTTCAGTGTCATTTCATTGAAAAAATACCTGTTTTAGTACGTGCCGAATAGAGTACGAGAGTAGTACTTATAAGACAACGGCTGAGTTCAGTGTCATTTCATTGAAAAAATACATGTTTTATTGCGTTCCGCATAGAGTACGAGACTAGTACTTATAAGACAACGGCTGAGTTCAGTGTCATTTCATTGAAAAAATACATGTTTTAGTGCGTGCCGAATAGAGTACGAGACTAGTACTTATAAGACAACGGCTGAGTTCAGTGTCATTTCATTGAAAAAATACATGTTTTAGTGCGTTCCGAATAGAGTACGAGACTAGTACTTATAAGACAACGGCTGAGTTCAGTGTCATTTCATTGAAAAAATACAGTTTTTAGTGCGTGCTGAATAGAGTACGAGACTAGTGCTTATAAGACAACGGCTGAGTTCAGTGTCATTTTATTGAAAAAATACATGTTTTAGTGCGTTCCGAATAGAGTACGAGACTAGTACTTATAAGACAACGGCTGAGTTCAGTGAAATTTCATTGAAAAAATATAGTTTTTAGTGCGTGCTGAATAGAGTACGAGACTAGTGCTTATAAGACAAGGCTTGGTTCAGTGCCATTTCATTGAAAAAATACATGTTTTAGTGCGTTCCGAATAGAGTACGAGACTAGTACTTGTAAGACAACGGCTGAGTTCAGTGTCATTTCATTGAAAAAAATACATGTTTTAGTACGTGCCGAATAGAGTACGAGACTAGTACTTATAAGACAACGGCTGAGTTCAGTGTCATTTCATTGAAAAAATACATGTTTTAGTGCGTTCCGAATAGAGTACGAGACTAGTACTTATAAGACAACGGCTGAGTTCAGTGTCATTTCATTGAAAAAATACGTGTTTTAGTACGTGCCGAATAGAGTACGAGACTAGTACTTATAAGACAAGGCTCAGTTCAGTGTCATTTCATTGAAAAAATACATGTTTTAGTGCGTTCCGAATAGAGTACGAGACTAGTACTTATAAGACAAGGCTGAGTTTAGTGTAATTTCATTGAAAAAATACATGTTTTAGTGCGTTCCGAATAGAGTACGAGACTAGTACTTATAAGACAAGGCTGAGTTCAGTGTCATTTCATTGAAAAAATACGTGTTTTAGTACGTGCCGAATAGAGTACGAGACTAGTACTTATAAGACAACGGCTGAGTTCAGTGTCATTTCATTGAAAAAATACGTGTTTTAGTACGTGCCGAATAGAGTACAAGACTAGTACTTATAGGACAAGGCTGAGTTCAGTGTCATTTCATTGAAAAAATACGTGTTTTAGTACGTGCCGAATAGAGTACGAGACTAGTACTTATAAGACAACGGCTGAGTTCAGTGTCATTTCATTGAAAAAATACATGTTTTAGTGCGTTCCGAATAGAGTACGAGACTAGTACTTATAAGACAACGGCTGAGTTCAGTGTCATTTCATTGAAAAAATACATGTTTTAGTGCGTTCCGAATAGAGTACGAGACTAGTACTTATAAGACAACGGCTGAGTTCAGTGTCATTTCATTGAAAAAATACGTGTTTTAGTACGTGCCGAATAGAGTACGAGACTAGTACTTATAAGACAACGGCTGAGTTCAGTGTCATTTCATTGAAAAAATACATCTTTTAGTGCGTGCCGAATAGAGTACGAGACTAGTACTTATAAGACAAGGCTGAGTTCAGTGTCATTGCATTGAAAAAATACATGTTTTAGTGCGTGCCGAATAGAGTACGAGACTAGTACTTATAAGACAAGGCTGAGTTCAGTGTCATTTCATTGAAAAAATACATGTTTTATTGCGTGCCAAATAGAGTACGAGACTAGTACTTATAAGACAAGGCTGAGTTCAGTGTCATTTCATTCAAAAAATACATGTTCTAGTACGTGCCGAATAGAGTACGAGACTAGTACTTATAAGACAACGGCTGAGTTCAGTGAAATTTCATTGAAAAAATATAGTTTTTAGTGCGTGCTGAATAGAGTACGAGACTAGTGCTTATAAGACAAGGCTTGGTTCAGTGCCATTTCATTGAAAAAATACATGTTTTAGTGCGTTCCGAATAGAGTACGAGACTAGTACTTGTAAGACAACGGCTGAGTTCAGTGTCATTTCATTGAAAAAAATACATGTTTTAGTACGTGCCGAATAGAGTACGAGACTACTACTTATAAGACAAGGCTGAGTTCAGTGTCATTTCATTGAAAAAATACATGTTTTAGTGCGTTCCGAATAGAGTACGAGACTAGTACTTATAAGACAACGGCTGAGTTCAGTGAAATTTCATTGAAAAAATATAGTTTTTAGTGCGTGCTGAATAGAGTACGAGACTAGTGCTTATAAGACAAGGCTTGGTTCAGTGCCATTTCATTGAAAAAATACATGTTTTAGTGCGTTCCGAATAGAGTACGAGACTAGTACTTGTAAGACAACGGCTGAGTTCAGTGTCATTTCATTGAAAAAAATACATGTTTTAGTACGTGCCGAATAGAGTACGAGACTAGTACTTATAAGACAAGGCTGAGTTCAGTGTCATTTCATTGAAAAAATACATGTTTTAGTGCGTTCCGAATAGAGTACGAGACTAGTACTTATAAGACAAGGCTGAGTTCAGTGTCATTTCATTGAAAAAATACATGTTTTAGTGCGTTCCGAATAGAGTACGAGACTAGTACTTATAAGACAACTGCTGAGTTCAGTGTCATTTCATTGAAAAAATACGTGTTTTAGTACGTGCCGAATAGAGTACGAGACTAGTACTTATAAGACAACGGCTGAGTTCAGTGTCATTTCATTGAAAAAATACATGTTTTAGTGCGTTCCGAATAGAGTACGAGACTAGTACTTATAAGACAACGGCTGAGTTCAGTGTCATTTCATTGAAAAAATACATGTTTTAGTGCGTGCCGAATAGAGTACGAGACTAGTACTTATAAGACAAGGCTGAGTTCAGTGTCATTTCATTGAAAAAATACATGTTTTAGTGCGTGTCGCATAGAGTACGAGACTAGTACTTAAAAGACAACGTCTGAGTTCAGTGTCATTTCATTGAAAAAATACCTGTTTTAGTACGTGCCGAATAGAGTACGAGACTAGTATTTATAAGACAACGGCTGAGTTCAGTGTCATTTCATTGAAAAAATACATGTTTTAGTGCGTTCCGAATAGAGTACGAGACTAGTACTTATAAGACAACGGCTGAGTTCAGTGAAATTTCATTGAAAAAATATAGTGTTTAGTGTGTGCTGAATAGAGTACGAGACTAGTGCTTATAAGACAAGGCTTGGTTTAGTGTCATTTCATTGAAAAAATACATGTTTTAGTGCGTTCCGAATAGAGTACGAGACTAGTAATTATAAGACAACGGCTGAGTTCAGTGAAATTTCATTGAAAAAATATAGTTTTTAGTGCGTGCTGAATAGAGTACGAGACTAGTGCTTATAAGACAAGGCTTGGTTCAGTGCCATTTCATTGAAAAAATACATGTTTTAGTGCGTTCCGAATAGAGTACGAGACTAGTACTTATAAGACAACGGCTGAGTTCAGTGTCATTTCATTGAAAAAAATACATGTTTTAGTACGTGCCGAATAGAGTACGAGACTAGTACTTATAAGACAACGGCTGAGTTCAGTGTCATTTCATTGAAAAAATACATGTTTTAGTGCGTTCCGAATAGAGTACGAGACTAGTACTTATAAGACAACGGCTGAGTTCAGTGTCATTTCATTGAAAAAATACGTGTTTTAGTGCGTTCCGAATAGAGTACGAGACTAGTACTTATAAGACAACGGCTGAGTTCAGTCTCATTTCATTGAAAAAATACATGTTTTAGTGCGTTCCGAATAGAGTACGAGACTAGTACTTATAAGACAAGCCTGAGTTCAGTGAAATTTCATATAAAAAAATACATGTTTTATTGTGTGCCGAATAGAATACGAGGCTAGTACTTATAAGACAAGGCTGAGTTCAGTGTCATTTCATTGAAAAAATACATGTTTTAGTGCGTGCCGAATAGAGTACGAGACTAGTACTTGTAAGACAACGGCTGAGTTCAGTGTCATTTCATTGAAAAAATACATGTTTTAGTGCGTGCCGAATAGAGTACGAGACTAGTACTTGTAAGACAACGGCTGAGTTCAGTGTCATTTCATTGAAAAAATACATGTTTTAGTGCGTGTCGAAAAGAGTACGAGACTAGTACTTATAAGACAACGGCTGAGTTCAGTGTCATTTCATTGAAAAAATACCTGTTTTAGTACGTGCCGAATAGAGTACGAGAGTAGTACTTATAAGACAACGGCTGAGTTCAGTGTCATTTCATTGAAAAAATACATGTTTTATTGCGTTCCGCATAGAGTACGAGACTAGTACTTATAAGACAACGGCTGAGTTCAGTGTCATTTCATTGAAAAAATACATGTTTTAGTGCGTGCCGAATAGAGTACGAGACTAGTACTTATAAGACAACGGCTGAGTTCAGTGTCATTTCATTGAAAAAATACATGTTTTAGTGCGTTCCGAATAGAGTACGAGACTAGTACTTATAAGACAACGGCTGAGTTCAGTGTCATTTCATTGAAAAAATACAGTTTTTAGTGCGTGCTGAATAGAGTACGAGACTAGTGCTTATAAGACAACGGCTGAGTTCAGTGTCATTTTATTGAAAAAATACATGTTTTAGTGCGTTCCGAATAGAGTACGAGACTAGTACTTATAAGACAACGGCTGAGTTCAGTGAAATTTCATTGAAAAAATATAGTTTTTAGTGCGTGCTGAATAGAGTACGAGACTAGTGCTTATAAGACAAGGCTTGGTTCAGTGCCATTTCATTGAAAAAATACATGTTTTAGTGCGTTCCGAATAGAGTACGAGACTAGTACTTGTAAGACAACGGCTGAGTTCAGTGTCATTTCATTGAAAAAAATACATGTTTTAGTACGTGCCGAATAGAGTACGAGACTAGTACTTATAAGACAACGGCTGAGTTCAGTGTCATTTCATTGAAAAAATACATGTTTTAGTGCGTTCCGAATAGAGTACGAGACTAGTACTTATAAGACAACGGCTGAGTTCAGTGTCATTTCATTGAAAAAATACGTGTTTTAGTACGTGCCGAATAGAGTACGAGACTAGTACTTATAAGACAAGGCTCAGTTCAGTGTCATTTCATTGAAAAAATACATGTTTTAGTGCGTTCCGAATAGAGTACGAGACTAGTACTTATAAGACAAGGCTGAGTTCACTGTCATTTCATTGAAAAAATACATGTTTTAGTGCGTTCCGAATAGAGTACGAGACTAGTACTTATAAGACAAGGCTGAGTTCAGTGTCATTTCATTGAAAAAATACGTGTTTTAGTACGTGCCGAATAGAGTACGAGACTAGTACTTATAAGACAACGGCTGAGTTCAGTGTCATTTCATTGAAAAAATACGTGTTTTAGTACGTGCCGAATAGAGTACAAGACTAGTACTTATAGGACAAGGCTGAGTTCACTGTCATTTCATTGAAAAAATACGTGTTTTAGTACGTGCCGAATAGAGTACGAGACTAGTACTTATAAGACAACGGCTGAGTTCAGTGTCATTTCATTGAAAAAATACATGTTTTAGTGCGTTCCGAATAGAGTACGAGACTAGTACTTATAAGACAACGGCTGAGTTCAGTGTCATTTCATTGAAAAAATACATGTTTTAGTGCGTTCCGAATAGAGTACGAGACTAGTACTTATAAGACAACGGCTGAGTTCAGTGTCATTTCATTGAAAAAATACGTGTTTTAGTACGTGCCGAATAGAGTACGAGACTAGTACTTATAAGACAACGGCTGAGTTCAGTGTCATTTCATTGAAAAAATACATCTTTTAGTGCGTGCCGAATAGAGTACGAGACTAGTACTTATAAGACAAGGCTGAGTTCAGTGTCATTGCATTGAAAAAATACATGTTTTAGTGCGTGCCGAATAGAGTACGAGACTAGTACTTATAAGACAAGGCTGAGTTCAGTGTCATTTCATTGAAAAAATACATGTTTTATTGCGTGCCAAATAGAGTACGAGACTAGTACTTATAAGACAAGGCTGAGTTCAGTGTCATTTCATTGAAAAAATACATGTTCTAGTACGTGCCGAATAGAGTACGAGACTAGCACTTATAAGACAACGGCTGAGTTCAGTGAAATTTCATTGAAAAAATATAGTTTTTAGTGCGTGCTGAATAGAGTACGAGACTAGTGCTTATAAGACAAGGCTTGGTTCAGTGCCATTTCATTGAAAAAATACATGTTTTAGTGCGTTCCGAATAGAGTACGAGACTAGTACTTGTAAGACAACGGCTGAGTTCAGTGTCATTTCATTGAAAAAAATACATGTTTTAGTACGTGCCGAATAGAGTACGAGACTAGTACTTATAAGACAAGGCTGAGTTCAGTGTCATTTCATTGAAAAAATACATGTTTTAGTGCGTTCCGAATAGAGTACGAGACTAGTACTTATAAGACAACGGCTGAGTTCAGTGAAATTTCATTGAAAAAATATAGTTTTTAGTGCGTGCTGAATAGAGTACGAGACTAGTGCTTATAAGACAAGGCTTGGTTCAGTGCCATTTCATTGAAAAAATACATGTTTTAGTGCGTTCCGAATAGAGTACGAGACTAGTACTTGTAAGACAACGGCTGAGTTCAGTGTCATTTCATTGAAAAAAATACATGTTTTAGTACGTGCCGAATAGAGTACGAGACTAGTACTTATAAGACAAGGCTGAGTTCAGTGTCATTTCATTGAAAAAATACATGTTTTAGTGCGTTCCGAATAGAGTACGAGACTAGTACTTATAAGACAAGGCTGAGTTCAGTGTCATTTCATTGAAAAAATACATGTTTTAGTGCGTGCCGAATAGAGTACGAGACTAGTACTTATAAGACAACGGCTGAGTTCAGTGTCATTTCATTGAAAAAATACGTGTTTTAGTACGTGCCGAATAGAGTACGAGACTAGTACTTATAAGACAACGGCTGAGTTCAGTGTCATTTCATTGAAAAAATACATGTTTTAGTGCGTTCCGAATAGAGTACGAGACTAGTACTTATAAGACAACGGCTGAGTTCAGTGTCATTTCATTGAAAAAATACATGTTTTAGTGCCTTCCGAATAGAGTACGAGACTAGTACTTATAAGACAACGGCTGAGTTCAGTGTCATTTCATTGAAAAAATACCTGTTTTAGTGCGTGCTGAATAGAGTACGAGACTAGTGCTTATAAGACAAGGCTTGGTTCAGTGCCATTTCATTGAAAAAATACATGTTTTAGTGCGTTCCGAATAGAGTACGAGACTAGTACTTGTAAGACAACGGCTGAGTTCAGTGTCATTTCATTGAAAAAAATACATGTTTTAGTACGTGCCGAATAGAGTACGAGACTAGTACTTATAAGACAAGGCTGAGTTCAGTGTCATTTCATTGAATAAATACATGTTTTAGTCCGTTCCGAATAGAGTACGAGACTAGTGCTTATAAGACAAGGCTTGGTTCAGTGTCATTTCATTGAAAAAATACATGTTTTAGTGCGTGCCGAATAGAGTACGAGACTAGTACTTATAAGACAACGGCTGAGTTCAGTGTCATTTCATTGAAAAAATACGTGTTTTAGTACGTGCCGAATAGAGTACGAGACTAGTACTTATAAGACAAGGCTGAGTTCAGTGTCATTTCATTGAAAAAATACATGTTTTACTGCGTGCCGAATAGAGTACGAGACTAGTACTTATAAGACAAGGCTGAGTTCAGTGTCATTTCATTGAAAAAATACATGTTTTAGTGCGTTCCGAATAGAGTACGAGACTAGTACTTATAAGACAACGGCTCAGTTCAGTGTCATTTCATTGAAAAAATACATGTTTTAGTGCGTTCCGAATAGAGTACGAGACTAGTACTTATAAGACAACGGCTGAGTTCAGTGTCATTTCATTGAAAAAATACGTGTTTTAGTACGTGCCGAATAGAGTACGAGACTAGTACTTATAAGACAACGGCTGAGTTCAGTGTCATTTCATTGAAAAAATACATGTTTTATTGCGTACCGAATAGAGTACGAGACTAGTACTTATAAGACAACGGCTGAGTTCAGTGTCATTTCATTGAAAAAATACATGTTTTATTGCGTACCGAATAGAGTACGAGACTAGTACTTATAAGACAAGGCTGAGTTCAGTGTCATTTCATTGAAAAAATACATGTTCTAGTACGTGCCGAATAGAGTACGAGACTAGTACTTATAAGACAAGGCTGAGTTCAGTGTCATTTCATTGAAAAAATACATGTTTTAGTGCGTGCCGAATAGAGTACGAGACTAGTACTTATAAGACAAGGCTGAGTTCAGTGTCATTTCATTGAAAAAATACATGTTCTAGTACGTGCCGAATAGAGTACGAGACTAGTACTTATAAGACAACGGCTTAGTTCAGTGTCATTTCATTGAAAAAATACATGTTTTAGTGCGTTCCGAATAGAGTACGAGACTAGTACTTATAAGACAACGGCTGAGTTCAGTGTCATTTCATTGAAAAAATACGTGTTTTAGTGCGTTCCGAATAGAGTACGAGACTAGTACTTATAAGACAACGGCTGAGTTCAGTGTCATTTCATTGAAAAAATACATGTTTTAGTGCGTTCCGAATAGAGTACGAGACTAGTACTTATAAGACAACGGCTGAGTTCAGTGTCATTTCATTGAAAAAATACATGTTTTAGTGCGTTCCGAATAGAGTACGAGACTAGTACTTATAAGACAACGGCTGAGTTCAGTGTCATTTCATTGAAAAAATACGTGTTTTAGTACGTGCCGAATAGAGTACGAGACTAGTACTTATAAGACAACGGCTGAGTTCAGTGTCATTTCATTGAAAAAATACATGTTTTATTGCGTACCGAATAGAGTACGAGACTAGTACTTATAAGACAACGGCTGAGTTCAGTGTCATTTCATTGAAAAAATACATGTTTTATTGCGTACCGAATAGAGTACGAGACTAGTACTTATAAGACAAGGCTGAGTTCAGTGTCATTTCATTGAAAAAATACATGTTCTAGTACGTGCCGAATAGAGTACGAGACTAGTACTTATAAGACAAGGCTGAGTTCAGTGTCATTTCATTGAAAAAATACATGTTTTAGTGCGTGCCGAATAGAGTACGAGACTAGTACTTATAAGACAAGGCTGAGTTCAGTGTCATTTCATTGAAAAAATACATGTTCTAGTACGTGCCGAATAGAGTACGAGACTAGTACTTATAAGACAACGGCTTAGTTCAGTGTCATTTCATTGAAAAAATACATGTTTTAGTGCGTTCCGAATAGAGTACGAGACTAGTACTTATAAGACAACGGCTGAGTTCAGTGTCATTTCATTGAAAAAATACGTGTTTTAGTGCGTTCCGAATAGAGTACGAGACTAGTACTTATAAGACAACGGCTGAGTTCAGTGTCATTTCATTGAAAAAATACATGTTTTAGTGCGTTCCGAATAGAGTACGAGACTAGTACTTATAAGACAACGGCTGAGTTCAGTGTCATTTCATTGAAAAAATACATGTTTTAGTGCGTTCCGAATAGAGTACGAGACTAGTACTTATAAGACAACGGCTGAGTTCAGTGTCATTTCATTGAAAAAATACGTGTTTTAGTACGTGCCGAATAGAGTACGAGACTAGTACTTATAAGACAAGGCTGAGTTCAGTGTCATTTCATTGAAAAAATACATGTTTTAGTGCGTTCCGAATAGAGTACGAGACTAGTACTTATAAGACAACGGCTGAGTTCAGTGTCATTTCATTGAAAAAATACATGTTTTAGTGCGTTCCGAATAGAGTACGAGACTAGTACTTATAAGACAAGGCTGAGTTCAGTGTCATTTCATTGAAAAAATACGTGTTTTAGTACGTGCCGAATAGAGTACGAGACTAGTACTTATAAGACAACGGCTGAGTTCAGTGTCATTTCATAGAAAAAATACATGTTTTAGTGCCTTCCGAATAGAGTACGAGACTAGTACTTATAAGACAACGGCTGAGTTCAGTGTCATTTCATTGAAAAAATACATGTTTTAGTGCGTGCTGAATAGAGTACGAGACTAGTGCTTATAAGACAAGGCTGAGTTCAGTGCCATTTCATTGAAAAAATACATGTTTTAGTGCGTTCCGAATAGAGTACGAGACTAGTACTTGTAAGACAACGGCTGAGTTCAGTGTCATTTCATTGAAAAAAATACATGTTTTAGTACGTGCCGAATAGAGTACGAGACTAGTACTTATAAGACAAGGCTGAGTTCAGTGAAATTTCATATAAAAAAATACATGTTTTATTGTGTGCCGAATAGAATACGAGGCTAGTACTTATAAGACAAGGCTGAGTTCAGTGTCATTTCATTGAAAAAATACCTGTTTTAGTACGTGCCGAATAGAGTACGAGACTAGTACTTATAAGACAACGGCTGAGTTCAGTGTCATTTCATTGAAAAAATACATGTTTTAGTGCGTGCCGAATAGAGTACGAGACTAGTACTTGTAAGACAACGGCTGAGTTCAGTGTCATTTCATTGAAAAAATACATGTTTTAGTGCGTGTCGAAAAGAGTACGAGACTAGTACTTATAAGACAACGGCTGCGTTCAGTGTCATTTCATTGAAAAAATACGTGTTTTAGTACGTGCCGAATAGAGTACGAGAGTAGTACTTATAAGACAACGGCTGAGTTCAGTGTCATTTCATTGAAAAAATACATGTTTTATTGCGTTCCGCATAGAGTACGAGACTAGTACTTATAAGACAACGGCTGAGTTCAGTGTCATTTCATTGAAAAAATACATGTTTTAGTGCGTGCCGAATAGAGTACGAGACTAGTACTTATAAGACAACGGCTGAGTTCAGTGTCATTTCATTGAATAAATACATGTTTTAGTGCGTTCCGAATAGAGTACGAGACTAGTACTTATAAGACAACGGCTGAGTTCAGTGTCATTTCATTGAAAAAATACGTGTTTTAGTACGTGCCGAATAGAGTACGAGACTAGTACTTATAAGACAACGGCTGAGTTCAGTGTCATTTCATTGAAAAAATACATGTTTTAGTGCGTTCCGAATAGAGTACGAGACTAGTACTTATAAGACAACGGCTGAGTTCAGTGTCATTTCATTGAAAAAATACATGTTTTAGTGCCTTCCGAATAGAGTACGAGACTAGTACTTATAAGACAAGGCTGAGTTCAGTGTCATTTCATTGAAAAAATACATGTTCTAGTACGTGCCGAATAGAGTACGAGACTAGTACTTATAAGACAACGGCTTAGTTCAGTGTCATTTCATTGAAAAAATACATGTTTTAGTGCGTTCCGAATAGAGTACGAGACTAGTACTTATAAGACAACGGCTGAGTTCAGTGTCATTTCATTGAAAAAATACGTGTTTTAGTGCGTTCCGAATAGAGTACGAGACTAGTACTTATAAGACAACGGCTGAGTTCAGTGTCATTTCATTGAAAAAATACATGTTTTAGTGCCTTCCGAATAGAGTACGAGACTAGTACTTATAAGACAACGGCTGAGTTCAGTGTCATTTCATTGAAAAAATACATGTTTTAGTGCGTTCCGAATAGAGTACGAGACTAGTACTTATAAGACAACGGCTGAGTTCAGTGTCATTTCATTGAAAAAATACGTGTTTTAGTACGTGCCGAATAGAGTACGAGACTAGTACTTATAAGACAAGGCTGAGTTCAGTGTCATTTCATTGAAAAAATACATGTTTTAGTGCGTTCCGAATAGAGTACGAGACTAGTACTTATAAGACAACGGCTGAGTTTAGTGTAATTTCATTGAAAAAATACATGTTTTAGTGCGTTCCGAATAGAGTACGAGACTAGTACTTATAAGACAAGGCTGAGTTCAGTGTCATTTCATTGAAAAAATACGTGTTTTAGTACGTGCCGAATAGAGTACGAGACTAGTACTTATAAGACAACGGCTGAGTTCAGTGTCATTTCATTGAAAAAATACATGTTTTAGTGCCTTCCGAATAGAGTAGGAGACTAGTACTTATAAGACAACGGCTGAGTTCAGTGTCATTTCATTGAAAAAATACATGTTTTAGTGCGTGCTGAATAGAGTACGAGACTAGTGCTTATAAGACAAGGCTTGGTTCAGTGCCATTTCATTGAAAAAATACATGTTTTAGTTTGTTCCGAATAGAGTACGAGACTAGTACTTGTAAGACAACGGCTGAGTTCAGTGTCATTTCATTGAAAAAAATACATGTTTTAGTACGTGCCGAATAGAGTACGAGACTAGTACTTATAAGACAAGGCTGAGTTCAGTGAAATTTCATATAAAAAAATACATGTTTTATTGTGTGCCGAATAGAATACGAGGCTAGTACTTATAAGACAAGGCTGAGTTCAGTGTCATTTCATTGAAAAAATACCTGTTTTAGTACGTGCCGAATAGAGTACGAGACTAGTACTTATAAGACAACGGCTGAGTTCAGTGTCATTTCATTGAAAAAATACATGTTTTAGTGCGTGCCGAATAGAGTACGAGACTAGTACTTGTAAGACAACGGCTGAGTTCAGTGTCATTTCATTGAAAAAATACATGTTTTAGTGCGTGTCGAAAAGAGTACGAGACTAGTACTTATAAGACAACGGCTGCGTTCAGTGTCATTTCATTGAAAAAATACGTGTTTTAGTACGTGCCGAATAGAGTACGAGAGTAGTACTTATAAGACAACGGCTGAGTTCAGTGTCATTTCATTGAAAAAATACATGTTTTATTGCGTTCCGCATAGAGTACGAGACTAGTACTTATAAGACAACGGCTGAGTTCAGTGTCATTTCATTGAAAAAATACATGTTTTAGTGCGTGCCGAATAGAGTACGAGACTAGTACTTATAAGACAACGGCTGAGTTCAGTGTCATTTCATTGAAAAAATACATGTTTTAGTGCGTTCCGAATAGAGTACGAGACTAGTACTTATAAGACAACGGCTGAGTTCAGTGTCATTTCATTGAAAAAATACAGTTTTTAGTGCGTGCTGAATAGAGTACGAGACTAGTGCTTATAAGACAACGGCTGAGTTCAGTGTCATTTTATTGAAAAAATACATGTTTTAGTGCGTTCCGAATAGAGTACGAGACTAGTACTTATAAGACAACGGCTGAGTTCAGTGAAATTTCATTGAAAAAATATAGTTTTTAGTGCGTGCTGAATAGAGTACGAGACTAGTGCTTATAAGACAAGGCTTGGTTCAGTGCCATTTCATTGAAAAAATACATGTTTTAGTGCGTTCCGAATAGAGTACGAGACTAGTACTTGTAAGACAACGGCTGAGTTCAGTGTCATTTCATTGAAAAAAATACATGTTTTAGTACGTGCCGAATAGAGTACGAGACTAGTACTTATAAGACAAGGCTGAGTTCAGTGTCATTTCATTGAAAAAATACATGTTTTAGTGCGTTCCGAATAGAGTACGAGACTAGTACTTATAAGACAAGGCTTGGTTCAGTGTCATTTCATTGAAAAAATACATGTTTTAGTGCGTTCCGAATAGAGTACGAGACTAGTACTTATAAGACAACGGCTGAGTTCAGTGTCATTTCATTGAAAAAATACGTGTTTTAGTACGTGCCGAATAGAGTACGAGACTAGTACTTATAAGACAACGGCTGAGTTCAGTGTCATTTCATTGAAAAAATACATGTTTTAGTGCGTTCCGAATAGAGTACGAGACTAGTACTTATAAGACAACGGCTGAGTTCAGTGTCATTTCATTGAAAAAATACATGTTTTAGTGCCTTCCGAATAGAGTACGAGACTAGTACTTATAAGACAACGGCTGAGTTCAGTGTCATTTCATTGAAAAAATACCTGTTTTAGTGCGTGCTGAATAGAGTACGAGACTAGTGCTTATAAGACAAGGCTTGGTTCAGTGCCATTTCATTGAAAAAATACATGTTTTAGTGCGTTCCGAATAGAGTACGAGACTAGTACTTGTAAGACAACGGCTGAGTTCAGTGTCATTTCATTGAAAAAAATACATGTTTTAGTACGTGCCGAATAGAGTACGAGACTAGTACTTATAAGACAAGGCTGAGTTCAGTGTCATTTCATTGAAAAAATACGTGTTTTAGTACGTGCCGAATAGAGTACGAGACTAGTACTTATAAGACAAGGCTGAGTTCAGTGTCATTTCATTGAAAAAATACATGTTTTAGTGCGTTCCGAATAGAGTACGAGACTAGTACTTATAAGACAACGGCTGAGTTTAGTGTAATTTCATTGAAAAAATACATGTTTTAGTGCGTTCCGAATAGAGTACGAGACTAGTACTTATAAGACAAGGCTGAGTTCAGTGTCATTTCATTGAAAAAATACGTGTTTTAGTACGTGCCGAATAGAGTACGAGACTAGTACTTATAAGACAACGGCTGAGTTCAGTGTCATTTCATTGAAAAAATACATGTTTTAGTGCCTTCCGAATAGAGTAGGAGACTAGTACTTATAAGACAACGGCTGAGTTCAGTGTCATTTCATTGAAAAAATACATGTTTTAGTGCGTGCTGAATAGAGTACGAGACTAGTGCTTATAAGACAAGGCTTGGTTCAGTGCCATTTCATTGAAAAAATACATGTTTTAGTGCGTTCCGAATAGAGTACGAGACTAGTACTTGTAAGACAACGGCTGAGTTCAGTGTCATTTCATTGAAAAAAATACATGTTTTAGTACGTGCCGAATAGAGTACGAGACTAGTACTTATAAGACAAGGCTGAGTTCAGTGAAATTTCATATAAAAAAATACATGTTTTATTGTGTGCCGAATAGAATACGAGGCTAGTACTTATAAGACAAGGCTGAGTTCAGTGTCATTTCATTGAAAAAATACCTGTTTTAGTACGTGCCGAATAGAGTACGAGACTAGTACTTATAAGACAACGGCTGAGTTCAGTGTCATTTCATTGAAAAAATACATGTTTTAGTGCGTGCCGAATAGAGTACGAGACTAGTACTTGTAAGACAACGGCTGAGTTCAGTGTCATTTCATTGAAAAAATACATGTTTTAGTGCGTGTCGAAAAGAGTACGAGACTAGTACTTATAAGACAACGGCTGCGTTCAGTGTCATTTCATTGAAAAAATACGTGTTTTAGTACGTGCCGAATAGAGTACGAGAGTAGTACTTATAAGACAACGGCTGAGTTCAGTGTCATTTCATTGAAAAAATACATGTTTTATTGCGTTCCGCATAGAGTACGAGACTAGTACTTATAAGACAACGGCTGAGTTCAGTGTCATTTCATTGAAAAAATACATGTTTTAGTGCGTGCCGAATAGAGTACGAGACTAGTACTTATAAGACAACGGCTGAGTTCAGTGTCATTTCATTGAAAAAATACATGTTTTAGTGCGTTCCGAATAGAGTACGAGACTAGTACTTATAAGACAACGGCTGAGTTCAGTGTCATTTCATTGAAAAAATACAGTTTTTAGTGCGTGCTGAATAGAGTACGAGACTAGTGCTTATAAGACAACGGCTGAGTTCAGTGTCATTTTATTGAAAAAATACATGTTTTAGTGCGTTCCGAATAGAGTACGAGACTAGTACTTATAAGACAACGGCTGAGTTCAGTGAAATTTCATTGAAAAAATATAGTTTTTAGTGCGTGCTGAATAGAGTACGAGACTAGTGCTTATAAGACAAGGCTTGGTTCAGTGCCATTTCATTGAAAAAATACATGTTTTAGTGCGTTCCGAATAGAGTACGAGACTAGTACTTGTAAGACAACGGCTGAGTTCAGTGTCATTTCATTGAAAAAAATACATGTTTTAGTACGTGCCGAATAGAGTACGAGACTAGTACTTATAAGACAAGGCTGAGTTCAGTGTCATTTCATTGAAAAAATACATGTTTTAGTGCGTTCCGAATAGAGTACGAGACTAGTACTTATAAGACAAGGCTTGGTTCAGTGTCATTTCATTGAAAAAATACATGTTTTAGTGCGTTCCGAATAGAGTACGAGACTAGTACTTATAAGACAACGGCTGAGTTCAGTGTCATTTCATTGAAAAAATACGTGTTTTAGTACGTGCCGAATAGAGTACGAGACTAGTACTTATAAGACAACGGCTGAGTTCAGTGTCATTTCATTGAAAAAATACATGTTTTAGTGCGTTCCGAATAGAGTACGAGACTAGTACTTATAAGACAACGGCTGAGTTCAGTGTCATTTCATTGAAAAAATACATGTTTTAGTGCCTTCCGAATAGAGTACGAGACTAGTACTTATAAGACAACGGCTGAGTTCAGTGTCATTTCATTGAAAAAATACCTGTTTTAGTGCGTGCTGAATAGAGTACGAGACTAGTGCTTATAAGACAAGGCTTGGTTCAGTGCCATTTCATTGAAAAAATACATGTTTTAGTGCGTTCCGAATAGAGTACGAGACTAGTACTTGTAAGACAACGGCTGAGTTCAGTGTCATTTCATTGAAAAAAATACATGTTTTAGTACGTGCCGAATAGAGTACGAGACTAGTACTTATAAGACAAGGCTGAGTTCAGTGTCATTTCATTGAAAAAATACATGTTTTAGTGCGTTCCGAATAGAGTACGAGACTAGTGCTTATAAGACAAGGCTTGGTTCAGTGCCATTTCATTGAAAAAATACATGTTTTAGTGCGTTCCGAATAGAGTACGAGACTAGTACTTGTAAGACAACGGCTGAGTTCAGTGTCATTTCATTGAAAAAAATACATGTTTTAGTACGTGCCGAATAGAGTACGAGACTAGTACTTATAAGACAAGGCTGAGTTCAGTGTCATTTCATTGAAAAAATACATGTTTTAGTGCGTTCCGAATAGAGTACGAGACTAGTGCTTATAAGACAAGGCTTGGTTCAGTGTCATTTCATTGAAAAAATACATGTTTTAGTGCGTGCCGAATAGAGTACGAGACTAGTACTTATAAGACAACGGCTGAGTTCAGTGTCATTTCATTGAAAAAATACGTGTTTTAGTACGTGCCGAATAGAGTACGAGACTAGTACTTATAAGACAACGGCTGAGTTCAGTGTCATTTCATTGAAAAAATACATGTTTTAGTGCGTTCCGAATAGAGTACGAGACTAGTACTTATAAGACAACGGCTGAGTTCAGTGTCATTTCATTGAAAAAATACCTGTTTTAGTGCGTGCCGAATAGAGTACGAGACTAGTACTTATAAGACAACGCTGAGTTCAGTGTCATTCCATTGAAAAAATACATGTTTTAGTGCGTGCCGAATAGAGTACGAGACTAGTACTTGTAAGACAAGGCTGAGTTCAGTGTCATTTCATTGAAAAAATACATGTTTTAGTGCGTTCCGAATAGAGTACGAGACTAGTGCTTATAAGACAAGGCTTGGTTCAGTGTCATTTCATTGAAAAAATACATGTTTTAGTGCGTTCCGAATAGAGTACGAGACTAGTACTTATAAGACAACGGCTGAGTTCAGTGTCATTTCATTGAAAAAATACATGTTTTAGTGCGTTCCGAATAGAGTACGAGACTAGTACTTATAAGACAACGGCTGAGTTCAGTGTCATTTCATTGAGAAAATACCTGTTTTAGTGCGTGCCGAATAGAGTACGAGACTAGTACTTATAAGACAAGGCTGAGTTCAGTGTCATTCCATTGAAAAAATACATGTTTTAGTGCGTGCCGAATAGAGTACGAGACTAGTACTTATAAGGCAAGGCTGAGTTCAGTGTCATTTCACTGAAAAAATACATGTTTTAGTGCGTGCCGAATAGAGTACGAGACTAGTACTTATAAGACAAGGCTGAGTTCAGTGTCATTTCATTGAAAAAATACATGTTCTAGTACGTGCCGAATAGAGTACGAGACTAGTACTTATAAGACAACGGCTGAGTTCAGTGTCATTTCATTGAAAAAATACCTGTTTTAGTGCGTGCTGAATAGAGTACGAGACTAGTGCTTATAAGACAAGGCTTGGTTCAGTGCCATTTCATTGAAAAAATACATGTTTTAGTGCGTTCCGAATAGAGTACGAGACTAGTGCTTATAAGACAAGGCTTGGTTCAGTGTCATTTCATTGAAAAAATACATGTTTTAGTGCGTTCCTAATAGAGTACGAGACTAGTACTTATAAGACAACGGCTGAGTTCAGTGTCATTTCATTGAAAAAATACGTGTTTTAGTACGTGCCGAATAGAGTACGAGACTAGTACTTATAAGACAACGGCTGAGTTCAGTGTCATTCCATTGAAAAAATACATGTTTTAGTGCGTGCCGAATAGAGTACGAGACTAGTACTTATAAGGCAAGGCTGAGTTCAGTGTCATTTCATTGAAAAAATACATGTTTTAGTGCGTGCCGAATAGAGTACGAGACTAGTACTTATAAGACAAGGCTGAGTTCAGTGTCATTTCATTGAAAAAATACATGTTTTAGTGCGTGCCGAATAGAGTACGAGACTAGTACTTATAAGACAAGGCTGAGTTCAGTGTCATTTCATTGAAAAAATACATGTTCTAGTGCGTGCCGAATAGAGTACGAGACTAGTACTTATAAGACAAGGCTGAGTTCAGTGTCATTTCATTGAAAAAATGCATGTTTTAGTGCGTGCCGAATAGAGTACGAGACTAGTACTTATAAGACAAGGCTGAGTTCAGTGTCATTTCATTGAAAAAATACATGTTTTAGTGCGTTCCGAATAGAGTACGAGACTAGTACTTATAAGACAAGGCTGAGTTCAGTGTCATTTCATTGAAAAAATACGTGTTTTAGTACGTGCCGAATAGAGTACGAGACTAGTACTTATAAGACAACGGCTGAGTTCAGTGTCATTTCATTGAAAAAATACATGTTTTATTGCGTACCGAATAGAGTACGAGACTAGTACTTATAAGACAACGGCTGAGTTTAGTGTCATTTCATTGAAAAAATACATGTTTTATTGCGTACCGAATAGAGTACGAGACTAGTACTTATAAGACAAGGCTGAGTTCAGTGTCATTTCATTGAAAAAATACATGTTCTAGTACGTGCCGAATAGAGTACGAGACTAGTACTTATAAGACAAGGCTGAGTTCAGTGTCATTTCATTCAAAAAATACATGTTTTAGTGCGTGCCGAATAGAGTACGAGACTAGTACTTATAAGACAACGGCTGAGTTCAGTGTCATTTAATTGAAAAAATACATGTTCTAGTACGTGCCGAATAGACTACGAGACTAGTACTTATAAGACAACGGCCTAGTTCAGTGTCATTTCATTGAAAAAATACATGTTTTATTGCGTTCCGAATAGAGTACGAGACTAGTACTTATAAGACAACGGCTGAGTTCAGTGTCATTTCATTGAAAAAATACGTGTTTTAGTGCGTTCCGAATAGAGTACGAGACTAGTACTTATAAGACAACGCCTGAGTTCAGTGTCATTTCATTGAAAAAATACATGTTTTAGTACGTGCCGAATAGAGTACGAGACTACTACTTATAAGACAAGGCTGAGTTCAGTGTCATTTCATTGAAAAAATACATGTTTTAGTGCGTTCCGAATAGAGTACGAGACTAGTACTTATAAGACAAGGCTGAGTTCAGTGTCATTTCATTGAAAAAATACATGTTTTAGTGCGTGTCGAATAGAGTACGAGACTAGTACTTATAAGACAACGGCTGAGTTCAGTGAAATTTCATTGAAAAAATACAGTTTTTAGTGCGTGCTGAATAGAGTACGAGACTAGTGCTTATAAGACAAGGCTCAGTTCAGTGTCATTTTATTGAAAAAATACATGTTTTAGTGCGTTCCGAATAGAGTACGAGACTAGTACTTATAAGACAACGGCTGAGTTCAGTGAAATTTCATTGAAAAAATATAGTGTTTAGTGCGTGCTGAATAGAGTACGAGACTAGTGCTTATAAGACAAGGCTTGGTTCAGTGTCATTTCATTGAAATAATACATGTTTTAGTGCGTTCCGAATAGAGTACGAGACTAGTACTTATAAGACAACGGCTGAGTTCAGTGTCATTTCATTGAAAAAATACGTGTCTTAGTACGTGCCGAATAGAGTACGAGACTAGTACTTATAAGACAACGGCTGAGTTCAGTGTCATTTCATTGAAAAAATACATGTTTTAGTGCGTTCCGAATAGAGTACGAGACTAGTACTTATAAGACAACGGCTGAGTTCAGTGTCATTTCATTGAAAAAATACATGTTTTAGTGCGTTCCGAATAGAGTACGAGACTAGTACTTATAAGACAACGGCTGAGTTCAGTGTCATTTCATTGAAAAAATACATGTTTTAGTGCGTTCCGAATAGAGTACGAGACTAGTACTTATAAGACAACGGCTGAGTTCAGTGTCATTTCATTGAAAAAATACATGTTTTAGTGCGTTCCAAATAGAGTACGAGACTAGTACTTATAAGACAACGGCTGAGTTCAGTGTCATTTCATTGAAAAAATACATGTTTTAGTGCGTTCCGAATAGAGTACGAGACTAGTACTTATAAGACAACGGCTGAGTTCAGTGTCATTTCATTGAAAAAATACATGTTTTAGTGCGTTCCGAATAGAGTACGAGACTAGTACTTATAAGACAACGGCTGAGTTCAGTGTCATTTCATTGAAAAAATACGTGTCTTAGTACGTGCCGAATAGAGTACGAGACTAGTACTTATAAGACAACGGCTGAGTTCAGTGTCATTTCATTGAAAAAATACATGTTTTAGTGCGTTCCGAATAGAGTACGAGACTAGTACTTATAAGACAACGGCTGAGTTCAGTGTCATTTCATTGAAAAAATACATGTTTTAGTGCGTTCCGAATAGAGTACGAGACTAGTACTTATAAGACAACGGCTGAGTTCAGTGTCATTTCATTGAAAAAATACGTGTCTTAGTACGTGCCGAATAGAGTACGAGACTAGTACTTATAAGACAACGGCTGAGTTCAGTGTCATTTCATTGAAAAAATACATGTTTTAGTGCGTTCCGAATAGAGTACGAGACTAGTACTTATAAGACAACGGCTGAGTTCAGTGTCATTTCATTGAAAAAATACATGTTTTAGTGCGTTCCGAATAGAGTACGAGACTAGTACTTATAAGACAACGGCTGAGTTCAGTGTCATTTCATTGAAAAAATACATGTTTTAGTGCGTTCCGAATAGAGTACGAGACTAGTACTTATAAGACAACGGCTGAGTTCAGTGTCATTTCATTGAAAAAATACATGTTTTAGTGCGTTCCAAATAGAGTACGAGACTAGTACTTATAAGACAACGGCTGAGTTCAGTGTCATTTCATTGAAAAAATACATGTTTTAGTGCGTTCCGAATAGAGTACGAGACTAGTACTTATAAGACAACGGCTGAGTTCAGTGTCATTTCATTGAAAAAATACATGTTTTAGTGCGTTCCGAATAGAGTACGAGACTAGTACTTATAAGACAACGGCTGAGTTCAGTGTCATTTCATTGAAAAAATACATGTTTTAGTGCGTTCCAAATAGAGTACGAGACTAGTACTTATAAGACAACGGCTGAGTTCAGTGTAATTTCATTGAAAAAATACATGTTTTAGTGCGTTCCGAATAGAGTACGAGACTAGTACTTATAAGACAAGGCTGAGTTTAGTGTCATTTCATTGAAAAAATACGTGTTTTAGTACGTGCCGAATAGAGTACGAGACTAGTACTTATAAGACAACGGCTGAGTTTAGTGTAATTTCATTGAAAAAATACATGTTTTAGTGCGTTCCGAATAGAGTACGAGACTAGTACTTATAAGACAAGGCTGAGTTCAGTGTCATTTCATTGAAAAAATACATGTTCTAGTACGTGCCGAATAGACTACGAGACTAGTACTTATAAGACAAGGCTGAGTTCAGTGTCATTTCATTGAAAAAATACATGTTTTATTGCGTTCCGAATAGAGTACGAGACTAGTACTTATAAGACAACGGCTGAGTTCAGTGTCATTTCATTGAAAAAATACGTGTTTTAGTGCGTTCCGAATAGAGTACGAGACTAGTACTTATAAGACAACGCCTGAGTTCAGTGTCATTTCATTGAAAAAATACCTGTTTTAGTGCGTGCCGAATAGAGTACGAGACTAGTACTTATAAGACAAGGCTGAGTTCAGTGTCATTCCATTGAAAAAATACATGTTTTAGTGCGTGCCGAATAGAGTACGAGACTAGTACTTATAAGGCAAGGCTGAGTTCAGTGTCATTTCATTGAAAAAATACATGTTTTAGTGCGTGCCGAATAGAGTACGAGACTAGTACTTATAAGACAAGGCTGAGTTCAGTGTCATTTCATTGAAAAAATACATGTTCTAGTACGTGCCGAATAGAGTACGAGACTAGTACTTATAAGACAAGGCTGAGTTCAGTGTCATTTCATTGAAAAAATGCATGTTTTAGTGCGTGCCGAATAGAGTACGAGACTAGTACTTATAAGACAAGGCTGAGTTCAGTGTCATTTCATTGAAAAAATACATGTTTTAGTGCGTTCCGAATAGAGTACGAGACTAGTACTTATAAGACAAGGCTGAGTTCAGTGTCATTTCATTGAAAAAATACGTGTTTTAGTGCGTGCCGAATAGAGTACGAGACTAGTACTTATAAGACAACGGCTGAGTTCAGTGTCATTTCATTGAAAAAATACATGTTTTATTGCGTACCGAATAGAGTACGAGACTAGTACTTATAAGACAACGGCTGAGTTCAGTGTCATTTCATTGAAAAAATACATGTTTTATTGCGTACCGAATAGAGTACGAGACTAGTACTTATAAGACAACGGCTGAGTTCAGTGTCATTTCATTGAAAAAATACATGTTCTAGTACGTGCCGAATAGAGTACGAGACTAGTACTTATAAGACAAGGCTGAGTTCAGTGTCATTTCATTCAAAAAATACATGTTTTAGTGCGTGCCGAATAGAGTACGAGACTAGTACTTATAAGACAACGGCTGAGTTCAGTGTCATTTAATTGAAAAAATACATGTTCTAGTACGTGCCGAATAGACTACGAGACTAGTACTTATAAGACAACGGCTTAGTTCAGTGTCATTTCATTGAAAAAATACATGTTTTATTGCGTTCCGAATAGAGTACGAGACTAGTACTTATAAGACAACGGCTGAGTTCAGTGTCATTTCATTGAAAAAATACGTGTTTTAGTGCGTTCCGAATAGAGTACGAGACTAGTACTTATAAGACAACGCCT
The DNA here is from genome assembly GCF_042242905.1 of Orbicella faveolata. Lineage (NCBI taxonomy): Eukaryota > Metazoa > Cnidaria > Anthozoa > Scleractinia > Merulinidae > Orbicella > Orbicella faveolata. The sequence continues at coordinate 18,004,873 of NW_028301541.1, forward strand.
GAGTTCAGTGTCATTTCATTGAAAAAATACATGTTTTAGTACGTGCCGAATAGAGTACGAGACTAGTACTTATAAGACAAGGCTGAGTTCAGTGTCATTTCATTGAAAAAATACATGTTTTAGTGCGTTCCGAATAGAGTACGAGACTAGTACTTATAAGACAAGGCTGAGTTCAGTGTCATTTCATTGAAAAAATACATGTTTTAGTGCGTGTCGAATAGAGTACGAGACTAGTACTTATAAGACAACGGCTGAGTTCAGTGAAATTTCATTGAAAAAATACAGTTTTTAGTGCGTGCTGAATAGAGTACGAGACTAGTGCTTAAAAGACAAGGCTCAGTTCAGTGTCATTTTATTGAAAAAATACATGTTTTAGTGCGTTCCGAATAGAGTACGAGACTAGTACTTATAAGACAACGGCTGAGTTCAGTGAAATTTCATTGAAAAAATATAGTGTTTAGTGCGTGCTGAATAGAGTACGAGACTAGTGCTTATAAGACAAGGCTTGGTTCAGTGTCATTTCATTGAAATAATACATGTTTTAGTGCGTTCCGAATAGAGTACGAGACTAGTACTTATAAGACAACGGCTGAGTTCAGTGTCATTTCATTGAAAAAATACGTGTCTTAGTACGTGCCGAATAGAGTACGAGACTAGTACTTATAAGACAACGGCTGAGTTCAGTGTCATTTCATTGAAAAAATACATGTTTTAGTGCGTTCCGAATAGAGTACGAGACTAGTACTTATAAGACAACGGCTGAGTTCAGTGTCATTTCATTGAAAAAATACATGTTTTAGTGCGTTCCGAATAGAGTACGAGACTAGTACTTATAAGACAACGGCTGAGTTCAGTGTCATTTCATTGAAAAAATACATGTTTTAGTGCGTTCCGAATAGAGTACGAGACTAGTACTTATAAGACAACGGCTGAGTTCAGTGTCATTTCATTGAAAAAATACATGTTTTAGTGCGTTCCAAATAGAGTACGAGACTAGTACTTATAAGACAACGGCTGAGTTCAGTGTCATTTCATTGAAAAAATACATGTTTTAGTGCGTTCCGAATAGAGTACGAGACTAGTACTTATAAGACAACGGCTGAGTTCAGTGTCATTTCATTGAAAAAATACATGTTTTAGTGCGTTCCGAATAGAGTACGAGACTAGTACTTATAAGACAACGGCTGAGTTCAGTGTCATTTCATTGAAAAAATACGTGTTTTAGTACGTGCCGAATAGAGTACGAGACTACTACTTATAAGACAAGGCTGAGTTTAGTGTAATTTCATTGAAAAAATACATGTTTTAGTGCGTTCCGAATAGAGTACGAGACTAGTACTTATAAGACAAGGCTGAGTTTAGTGTCATTTCATTGAAAAAATACGTGTTTTAGTACGTGCCGAATAGAGTACGAGACTAGTACTTATAAGACAACGGCTGAGTTTAGTGTAATTTCATTGAAAAAATACATGTTTTAGTGCGTTCCGAATAGAGTACGAGAGTAGTACTTATAAGACAACGGCTGAGTTCAGTGTCATTTCATTGAAAAAATACATGTTTTAGTGCGTGCCGAATAGAGTACGAGACTAGTACTTATAAGACAAGGCTGAGTTCAGTGTCATTTCATTGAAAAAATACATGTTCTAGTACGTGCCGAATAGACTACGAGACTAGTACTTATAAGACAACGGCTTAGTTCAGTGTCATTTCATTGAAAAAATACATGTTTTATTGCGTTCCGAATAGAGTACGAGACTAGTACTTATAAGACAACGGCTGAGTTCAGTGTCATTTCATTGAAAAAATACGTGTTTTAGTGCGTTCCGAATAGAGTACGAGACTAGTACTTATAAGACAACGCCTGAGTTCAGTGTCATTTCATTGAAAAAATACATGTTTTAGTACGTGCCGAATAGAGTACGAGACTAGTACTTATAAGACAAGGCTGAGTTCAGTGTCATTTCATTGAAAAAATACATGTTTTAGTGCGTTCCGAATAGAGTACGAGACTAGTACTTATAAGACAAGGCTGAGTTCAGTGTCATTTCATTGAAAAAATACATGTTTTAGTGCGTGTCGAATAGAGTACGAGACTAGTACTTATAAGACAACGGCTGAGTTCAGTGAAATTTCATTGAAAAAATACAGTTTTTAGTGCGTGCTGAATAGAGTACGAGACTAGTGCTTATAAGACAAGGCTCAGTTCAGTGTCATTTTATTGAAAAAATACATGTTTTAGTGCGTTCCGAATAGAGTACGAGACTAGTACTTATAAGACAACGGCTGAGTTCAGTGAAATTTCATTGAAAAAATATAGTGTTTAGTGCGTGCTGAATAGAGTACGAGACTAGTGCTTATAAGACAAGGCTTGGTTCAGTGTCATTTCATTGAAATAATACATGTTTTAGTGCGTTCCGAATAGAGTACGAGACTAGTACTTATAAGACAACGGCTGAGTTCAGTGTCATTTCATTGAAAAAATACGTGTCTTAGTACGTGCCGAATAGAGTACGAGACTAGTACTTATAAGACAACGGCTGAGTTCAGTGTCATTTCATTGAAAAAATACATGTTTTAGTGCGTTCCGAATAGAGTACGAGACTAGTACTTATAAGACAACGGCTGAGTTCAGTGTCATTTCATTGAAAAAATACATGTTTTAGTGCGTTCCGAATAGAGTACGAGACTAGTACTTATAAGACAACGGCTGAGTTCAGTGTCATTTCATTGAAAAAATACATGTTTTAGTGCGTTCCGAATAGAGTACGAGACTAGTACTTATAAGACAACGGCTGAGTTCAGTGTCATTTCATTGAAAAAATACATGTTTTAGTGCGTTCCAAATAGAGTACGAGACTAGTACTTATAAGACAACGGCTGAGTTCAGTGTCATTTCATTGAAAAAATACATGTTTTAGTGCGTTCCGAATAGAGTACGAGACTAGTACTTATAAGACAACGGCTAAGTTCAGTGTCATTTCATTGAAAAAATACATGTTTTAGTGCGTTCCGAATAGAGTACGAGACTAGTACTTATAAGACAACGGCTGAGTTCAGTGTCATTTCATTGAAAAAATACGTGTTTTAGTACGTGCCGAATAGAGTACGAGACTACTACTTATAAGACAAGGCTGAGTTTAGTGTAATTTCATTGAAAAAATACATGTTTTAGTGCGTTCCGAATAGAGTACGAGACTAGTACTTATAAGACAAGGCTGAGTTTAGTGTCATTTCATTGAAAAAATACGTGTTTTAGTACGTGCCGAATAGAGTACGAGACTAGTACTTATAAGACAACGGCTGAGTTTAGTGTAATTTCATTGAAAAAATACATGTTTTAGTGCGTTCCGAATAGAGTACGAGAGTAGTACTTATAAGACAACGGCTGAGTTCAGTGTCATTTCATTGAAAAAATACATGTTTTAGTGCGTGCCGAATAGAGTACGAGACTAGTACTTATAAGACAAGGCTGAGTTCAGTGTCATTTCATTGAAAAAATACATGTTCTAGTACGTGCCGAATAGACTACGAGACTAGTACTTATAAGACAACGGCTTAGTTCAGTGTCATTTCATTGAAAAAATACATGTTTTATTGCGTTCCGAATAGAGTACGAGACTAGTACTTATAAGACAACGGCTGAGTTCAGTGTCATTTCATTGAAAAAATACGTGTTTTAGTGCGTTCCGAATAGAGTACGAGACTAGTACTTATAAGACAACGCCTGAGTTCAGTGTCATTTCATTGAAAAAATACATGTTTTAGTACGTGCCGAATAGAGTACGAGACTAGTACTTATAAGACAAGGCTGAGTTCAGTGTCATTTCATTGAAAAAATACATGTTTTAGTGCGTTCCGAATAGAGTACGAGACTAGTACTTATAAGACAAGGCTGAGTTCAGTGTCATTTCATTGAAAAAATACATGTTTTAGTGCGTGTCGAATAGAGTACGAGACTAGTACTTATAAGACAACGGCTGAGTTCAGTGAAATTTCATTGAAAAAATACAGTTTTTAGTGCGTGCTGAATAGAGTACGAGACTAGTGCTTATAAGACAAGGCTCAGTTCAGTGTCATTTTATTGAAAAAATACATGTTTTAGTGCGTTCCGAATAGAGTACGAGACTAGTACTTATAAGACAACGGCTGAGTTCAGTGAAATTTCATTGAAAAAATATAGTGTTTAGTGCGTGCTGAATAGAGTACGAGACTAGTGCTTATAAGACAAGGCTTGGTTCAGTGTCATTTCATTGAAAAAATACATGTTTTAGTGCGTTCCGAATAGAGTACGAGACTAGTACTTATAAGACAACGGCTGAGTTCAGTGTCATTTCATTGAAAAAATACGTGTCTTAGTACGTGCCGAATAGAGTACGAGACTAGTACTTATAAGACAACGGCTGAGTTCAGTGTCATTTCATTGAAAAAATACATGTTTTAGTGCGTTCCGAATAGAGTACGAGACTAGTACTTATAAGACAACGGCTGAGTTCAGTGTCATTTCATTGAAAAAATACATGTTTTAGTGCGTTCCGAATAGAGTACGAGACTAGTACTTATAAGACAACGGCTGAGTTCAGTGTCATTTCATTGAAAAAATACATGTTTTAGTGCGTTCCGAATAGAGTACGAGACTAGTACTTATAAGACAACGGCTGAGTTCAGTGTCATTTCATTGAAAAAATACATGTTTTAGTGCGTTCCAAATAGAGTACGAGACTAGTACTTATAAGACAACGGCTGAGTTCAGTGTCATTTCATTGAAAAAATACATGTTTTAGTGCGTTCCGAATAGAGTACGAGACTAGTACTTATAAGACAACGGCTGAGTTCAGTGTCATTTCATTGAAAAAATACATGTTTTAGTGCGTTCCGAATAGAGTACGAGACTAGTACTTATAAGACAACGGCTGAGTTCAGTGTCATTTCATTGAAAAAATACGTGTTTTAGTACGTGCCGAATAGAGTACGAGACTAGTACTTATAAGACAAGGCTGAGTTTAGTGTAATTTCATTGAAAAAATACATGTTTTAGTGCGTTCCGAATAGAGTACGAGACTAGTACTTATAAGACAAGGCTGAGTTTAGTGTCATTTCATTGAAAAAATACGTGTTTTAGTACGTGCCGAATAGAGTACGAGACTAGTACTTATAAGACAAGGCTGAGTTTAGTGTAATTTCATTGAAAAAATACATGTTTTAGTGCGTGTCGAATAGAGTACGAGAGTAGTACTTATAAGACAACGGCTGAGTTCAGTGTCATTTCATTGAAAAAATACATGTTTTAGAACCTTCCGAATAGAGTACGAGACTAGTACTTATAAGACAACGGCTGAGTTCAGTGTCATTTCATTGAAAAAATACATGTTTTAGTGCGTGCTGAATAGAGTACGAGACTAGTGCTTATAAGACAAGGCTTCGTTCAGTGCCATTTCATTGAAAAAATACATGTTTTAGTGCGTTCCGAATAGAGTACGAGACTAGTACTTGTAAGACAACGGCTGAGTTCAGTGTCATTTCATTGAAAAAAATACATGTTTTAGTACGTGCCGAATAGAGTACGAGACTAGTACTTATAAGACAAGGCTGAGTTCAGTGTCATTTCATTGAAAAAATACATGTTTTAGTGCGTTACGAATAGAGTACGAGACTAGTACTTATAAGACAACGGCTGAGTTCAGTGTCATTTCATTGAAAAAATACATGTTTTAGTGCGTTCCGAATAGAGTACGAGACTAGTACTTATAAGACAACGGCTGAGTTCAGTGTCATTTCATTGAAAAAATACATGTTTTAGTGCGTTCCGAATAGAGTACGAGACTAGTACTTATAAGACAACGGCTGAGTTCAGTGTCATTTCATTGAAAAAATACATGTTTTAGTGCGTTCCGAATAGAGTACGAGACTAGTACTTATAAGACAACGGCTGAGTTCAGTGTCATTTCATTGAAAAAATACATGTTTTAGTGCGTTCCGAATAGAGTACGAGACTAGTACTTATAAGACAACGGCTGAGTTCAGTGTCATTTCATTGAAAAAATACATGTTTTAGTGCGTTCCGAATAGAGTACGAGACTAGTACTTATAAGACAACGGCTGAGTTCAGTGTCATTTCATTGAAAAAATACATGTTTTAGTGCGTTCCGAATAGAGTACGAGACTAGTACTTATAAGACAACGGCTGAGTTCAGTGTCATTTCATTGAAAAAATACATGTTTTAGTGCGTTCCGAATAGAGTACGAGACTAGTACTTATAAGACAACGGCTGAGTTCAGTGTCATTTCATTGAAAAAATACATGTTTTAGTGCGTTCCGAATAGAGTACGAGACTAGTACTTATAAGACAACGGCTGAGTTCAGTGTCATTTCATTGAAAAAATACATGTTTTAGTGCGTTCCGAATAGAGTACGAGACTAGTACTTATAAGACAACGGCTGAGTTCAGTGTCATTTCATTGAAAAAATACATGTTTTAGTGCGTTCCGAATAGAGTACGAGACTAGTACTTATAAGACAACGGCTGAGTTCAGTGTCATTTCATTGAAAAAATACATGTTTTAGTGCGTTCCGAATAGAGTACGAGACTAGTACTTATAAGACAACGGCTGAGTTCAGTGTCATTTCATTGAAAAAATACATGTTTTAGTGCGTTCCGAATAGAGTACGAGACTAGTACTTATAAGACAACGGCTGAGTTCAGTGTCATTTCATTGAAAAAATACGTGTTTTATTACGTGCCGAATAGAGTACGAGACTAGTACTTATAAGACAAGGCTGAGTTTAGTGTAATTTCATTGAAAAAATACATGTTTTAGTGCGTTCCGAATAGAGTACGAGACTAGTACTTATAAGACAAGGCTGAGTTCAGTGTCATTTCATTGAAAAAATACGTGTTTTAGTACGTGCCGAATAGAGTACGAGACTAGTACTTATAAGACAACGGCTGAGTTCAGTGTCATTTCATTGAAAAAATACATGTTTTAGAACCTTCCGAATAGAGTACGAGACTAGTACTTATAAGACAACGGCTGAGTTCAGTGTCATTTCATTGAAAAAATACATGTTTTAGTGCGTGCTGAATAGAGTACGAGACTAGTGCTTATAAGACAAGGCTTCGTTCAGTGCCATTTCATTGAAAAAATACATGTTTTAGTGCGTTCCGAATAGAGTACGAGACTAGTACTTGTAAGACAACGGCTGAGTTCAGTGTCATTTCATTGAAAAAAATACATGTTTTAGTACGTGCCGAATAGAGTACGAGACTAGTACTTATAAGACAAGGCTGAGTTCAGTGTCATTTCATTGAAAAAATACATGTTTTAGTGCGTTCCGAATAGAGTACGAGACTAGTACTTATAAGACAACGGCTGAGTTCAGTGTCATTTCATTGAAAAAATACATGTTTTAGTGCGTTCCGAATAGAGTACGAGACTAGTACTTATAAGACAACGGCTGAGTTCAGTGTCATTTCATTGAAAAAATACATGTTTTAGTGCGTTCCGAATAGAGTACGAGACTAGTACTTATAAGACAACGGCTGAGTTCAGTGTCATTTCATTGAAAAAATACGTGTTTTAGTACGTGCCGAATAGAGTACGAGACTAGTACTTATAAGACAACGGCTGAGTTCAGTGTCATTTCATTGAAAAAATACATGTTTTAGTGCGTTCCGAATAGAGTACGAGACTAGTACTTATAAGACAACGGCTGAGTTCAGTGTCATTTCATTGAAAAAATACATGTTTTAGTGCCTTCCGAATAGAGTACGAGACTAGTACTTATAAGACAACGGCTGAGTTCAGTGTCATTTCATTGAAAAAATACCTGTTTTAGTGCGTGCTGAATAGAGTACGAGACTAGTGCTTATAAGACAAGGCTTGGTTCAGTGCCATTTCATTGAAAAAATACATGTTTTAGTGCGTTCCGAATAGAGTACGAGACTAGTACTTGTAAGACAACGGCTGAGTTCAGTGTCATTTCATTGAAAAAAATACATGTTTTAGTACGTGCCGAATAGAGTACGAGACTAGTACTTATAAGACAAGGCTGAGTTCAGTGTCATTTCATTGAAAAAATACATGTTTTAGTGCGTTCCGAATAGAGTACGAGACTAGTGCTTATAAGACAAGGCTTGGTTCAGTGTCATTTCATTGAAAAAATACATGTTTTAGTGCGTTCCGAATAGAGTACGAGACTAGTACTTATAAGACAACGGCTGAGTTCAGTGTCATTTCATTGAAAAAATACGTGTTTTAGTACGTGCCGAATAGAGTACGACACTAGTACTTATAAGACAACGGCTGAGTTCAGTGTCATTTCATTGAAAAAATACATGTTTTAGTGCGTTCCGAATAGAGTACGAGACTAGTACTTATAAGACAACGGCTGAGTTCAGTGTCATTTCATTGAAAAAATACCTGTTTTAGTGCGTGCCGAATAGAGTACGAGACTAGTACTTATAAGACAAGGCTGAGTTCAGTGTCATTCCATTGAAAAAATACATGTTTTAGTGCGTTCCGAATAGAGTACGAGACTAGTACTTATAAGACAAGGCTGAGTTCAGTGTCATTTCATTGAAAAAATACATGTTTTAGTGCGTGCCGAATAGAGTACGAGACTAGTACTTATAAGACAAGGCTGAGTTCAGTGTCATTTCATTGAAAAAATACATGTTCTAGTACGTGCCGAATAGAGTACGAGACTAGTACTTATAAGACAACGGCTGAGTTCAGTGTCATTTCATTGAAAAAATGCATGTTTTAGTGCGTGCCGAATAGAGTACGAGACTAGTACTTATAAGACAAGGCTGAGTTCAGTGTCATTTCATTGAAAAAATACATGTTTTAGTGCGTTCCGAATAGAGTACGAGACTAGTACTTATAAGACAAGGCTGAGTTCAGTGTCATTTCATTGAAAAAATACGTGTTTTAGTACGTGCCGAATAGAGTACGAGACTAGTACTTATAAGACAACGGCTGAGTTCAGTGTCATTTCATTGAAAAAATACATGTTTTATTGCGTACCGAATAGAGTAAGAGACTAGTACTTATAAGACAACGGCTGAGTTCAGTGTCATTTCATTGAAAAAATACGTGTTTTAGTACGTGCCGAATAGAGTACGAGACTAGTACTTATAAGACAACGGCTGAGTTCAGTGAAATTTCATTGAAAAAATACAGTTTTTAGTGCGTGCTGAATAGAGTACGAGACTAGTGCTTATAAGACAAGGCTCAGTTCAGTGTCATTTTATTGAAAAAATACATGTTTTAGTGCGTTCCGAATAGAGTACGAGACTAGTACTTATAAGACAAGGCTGAGTTCAGTGTCATTTCATTGAAAAAATACGTGTTTTAGTACGTGCCGAATAGAGTACGAGACTAGTACTTATAAGACAACGGCTGAGTTCAGTGAAATTTCATTGAAAAAATACAGTTTTTAGTGCGTGCTGAATAGAGTACGAGACTAGTGCTTATAAGACAAGGCTCAGTTCAGTGTCATTTTATTGAAAAAATACATGTTTTAGTGCGTTCCGAATAGAGTACGAGACTAGTACTTATAAGACAACGGCTGAGTTCAGTGAAATTTCATTGAAAAAATATAGTGTTTAGTGCGTGCTGAATAGAGTACGAGACTAGTGCTTATAAGACAAGGCTTGGTTCAGTGTCATTTCATTGAAATAATACATGTTTTAGTGCGTTCCGAATAGAGTACGAAACTAGTACTTATAAGACAACGGCTGAGTTCAGTGTCATTTCATTGAAAAAATACGTGTCTTAGTACGTGCCGAATAGAGTACGAGACTAGTACTTATAAGACAACGGCTGAGTTCAGTGTCATTTCATTGAAAAAATACATGTTTTAGTGCGTTCCGAATAGAGTACGAGACTAGTACTTATAAGACAACGGCTGAGTTCAGTGTCATTTCATTGAAAAAATACATGTTTTAGTGCGTTCCGAATAGAGTACGAGACTAGTACTTATAAGACAACGGCTGAGTTCAGTGTCATTTCATTGAAAAAATACATGTTTTAGTGCGTTCCGAATAGAGTACGAGACTAGTACTTATAAGACAACGGCTGAGTTCAGTGTCATTTCATTGAAAAAATACATGTTTTAGTGCGTTCCAAATAGAGTACGAGACTAGTACTTATAAGACAACGGCTGAGTTCAGTGTCATTTCATTGAAAAAATACATGTTTTAGTGCGTTCCGAATAGAGTACGAGACTAGTACTTATAAGACAACGGCTGAGTTCAGTGTCATTTCATTGAAAAAATACATGTTTTAGTGCGTTCCGAATAGAGTACGAGACTAGTACTTATAAGACAACGGCTGAGTTCAGTGTCATTTCATTGAAAAAATACGTGTTTTAGTACGTGCCGAATAGAGTACGAGACTAGTACTTATAAGACAAGGCTGAGTTCAGTGTAATTTCATTGAAAAAATACATGTTTTAGTGCGTGCCGAATAGAGTACGAGACTAGTACTTATAAGACAAGGCTGAGTTCAGTGTCATTTCATTGAAAAAATACATGTTTTAGTGCGTGCCGAATAGAGTACGAGACTAGTACTTATAAGACAAGGCTGAGTTCAGTGTCATTTCATTGAAAAAATACATGTTTTAGTGCGTGCCGAATAGAGTACGAGACTAGTACTTATAAGACAAGGCTGAGTTCAGTGTCATTTCATTGAAAAAATACATGTTCTAGTACGTGCCGAATAGAGTACGAGACTAGTACTTATAAGACAACGGCTGAGTTCAGTGTCATTTCATTGAAAAAATGCATGTTTTAGTGCGTGCCGAATAGAGTACGAGACTAGTACTTATAAGACAAGGCTGAGTTCAGTGTCATTTCATTGAAAAAATACATGTTTTAGTGCGTTCCGAATAGAGTACGAGACTAGTACTTATAAGACAAGGCTGAGTTCAGTGTCATTTCATTGAAAAAATACGTGTTTTAGTACGTGCCGAATAGAGTACGAGACTAGTACTTATAAGACAACGGCTGAGTTCAGTGTCATTTCATTGAAAAAATACATGTTTTATTGCGTACCGAATAGAGTAAGAGACTAGTACTTATAAGACAACGGCTGAGTTCAGTGTCATTTCATTGAAAAAATACGTGTTTTAGTACGTGCCGAATAGAGTACGAGACTAGTACTTATAAGACAACGGCTGAGTTCAGTGAAATTTCATTGAAAAAATACAGTTTTTAGTGCGTGCTGAATAGAGTACGAGACTAGTGCTTATAAGACAAGGCTCAGTTCAGTGTCATTTTATTGAAAAAATACATGTTTTAGTGCGTTCCGAATAGAGTACGAGACTAGTACTTATAAGACAAGGCTGAGTTCAGTGTCATTTCATTGAAAAAATACGTGTTTTAGTACGTGCCGAATAGAGTACGAGACTAGTACTTATAAGACAACGGCTGAGTTCAGTGAAATTTCATTGAAAAAATACAGTTTTTAGTGCGTGCTGAATAGAGTACGAGACTAGTGCTTATAAGACAAGGCTCAGTTCAGTGTCATTTTATTGAAAAAATACATGTTTTAGTGCGTTCCGAATAGAGTACGAGACTAGTACTTATAAGACAACGGCTGAGTTCAGTGAAATTTCATTGAAAAAATATAGTGTTTAGTGCGTGCTGAATAGAGTACGAGACTAGTGCTTATAAGACAAGGCTTGGTTCAGTGTCATTTCATTGAAATAATACATGTTTTAGTGCGTTCCGAATAGAGTACGAGACTAGTACTTATAAGACAACGGCTGAGTTCAGTGTCATTTCATTGAAAAAATACGTGTCTTAGTACGTGCCGAATAGAGTACGAGACTAGTACTTATAAGACAACGGCTGAGTTCAGTGTCATTTCATTGAAAAAATACATGTTTTAGTGCGTTCCGAATAGAGTACGAGACTAGTACTTATAAGACAACGGCTGAGTTCAGTGTCATTTCATTGAAAAAATACATGTTTTAGTGCGTTCCGAATAGAGTACGAGACTAGTACTTATAAGACAACGGCTGAGTTCAGTGTCATTTCATTGAAAAAATACATGTTTTAGTGCGTTCCGAATAGAGTACGAGACTAGTACTTATAAGACAACGGCTGAGTTCAGTGAAATTTCATTGAAAAAATATAGTGTTTACTGCGTGCTGAATAGAGTACGAGACTAGTGCTTATAAGACAAGACTTGGTTCAGTGTCATTTCATTGAAATAATACATGTTTTAGTGCGTTCCGAATAGAGTACGAGACTAGTACTTATAAGACAACGGCTGAGTTCAGTGTCATTTCATTGAAAAAATACGTGTCTTAGTACGTGCCGAATAGAGTACGAGACTAGTACTTATAAGACAACGGCTGAGTTCAGTGTCATTTCATTGAAAAAATACATGTTTTAGTGCGTTCCGAATAGAGTACGAGACTAGTACTTATAAGACAACGGCTGAGTTCAGTGTCATTTCATTGAAAAAATACATGTTTTAGTGCGTTCCAAATAGAGTACGAGACTAGTACTTATAAGACAACGGCTGAGTTCAGTGTCATTTCATTGAAAAAATACATGTTTTAGTGCGTTCCGAATAGAGTACGAGACTAGTACTTATAAGACAACGGCTGAGTTCAGTGTCATTTCATTGAAAAAATACATGTTTTAGTGCGTTCCGAATAGAGTACGAGACTAGTACTTATAAGACAACGGCTGAGTTCAGTGTCATTTCATTGAAAAAATACATGTTTTAGTGCGTTCCGAATAGAGTACGAGACTAGTACTTATAAGACAACGGCTGAGTTCAGTGTCATTTCATTGAAAAAATACATGTTTTAGTGCGTTCCGAATAGAGTACGAGACTAGTACTTATAAGACAACGGCTGAGTTCAGTGTCATTTCATTGAAAAAATACATGTTTTAGTGCGTTCCAAATAGAGTACGAGACTAGTACTTATAAGACAACGGCTGAGTTCAGTGTCATTTCATTGAAAAAATACGTGTTTTAGTACGTGCCGAATAGAGTACGAGACTAGTACTTATAAGACAAGGCTGAGTTCAGTGTAATTTCATTGAAAAAATACATGTTTTAGTGCGTTCCGAATAGAGTACGAGACTAGTACTTATAAGACAAGGCTGAGTTCAGTGTCATTCCATTGAAAAAATACATGTTTTAGTGCGTGCCGAATAGAGTACGAGACTAGTACTTATAAGACAAGGCTGAGTTCAGTGTCATTTCATTGAAAAAATACATGTTTTAGTGCGTGCCGAATAGAGTACGAGACTAGTACTTATAAGACAAGGCTGAGTTCAGTGTCATTTCATTGAAAAAATACATGTTCTAGTACGTGCCGAATAGAGTACGAGACTAGTACTTATAAGACAACGGCTGAGTTCAGTGTCATTTCATTGAAAAAATGCATGTTTTAGTGCGTGCCAAATAGAGTACGAGACTAGTACTTATAAGACAAGGCTGAGTTCAGTGTCATTTCATTGAAAAAATACATGTTTTAGTGCGTTCCGAATAGAGTACGAGACTAGTACTTATAAGACAAGGCTGAGTTCAGTGTCATTTCATTGAAAAAATACGTGTTTTAGTACGTGCCGAATAGAGTACGAGACTAGTACTTATAAGACAACGGCTGAGTTCAGTGTCATTTCATTGAAAAAATACATGTTTTATTGCGTACCGAATAGAGTAAGAGACTAGTACTTATAAGACAACGGCTGAGTTCAGTGTCATTTCATTGAAAAAATACGTGTTTTAGTACGTGCCGAATAGAGTACGAGACTAGTACTTATAAGACAACGGCTGAGTTCAGTGAAATTTCATTGAAAAAATACAGTTTTTAGTGCGTGCTGAATAGAGTACGAGACTAGTGCTTATAAGACAAGGCTCAGTTCAGTGTCATTTTATTGAAAAAATACATGTTTTAGTGCGTTCCGAATAGAGTACGAGACTAGTACTTATAAGACAAGGCTGAGTTCAGTGTCATTTCATTGAAAAAATACGTGTTTTAGTACGTGCCGAATAGAGTACGAGACTAGTACTTATAAGACAACGGCTGAGTTCAGTGAAATTTCATTGAAAAAATACAGTTTTTAGTGCGTGCTGAATAGAGTACGAGACTAGTGCTTATAAGACAAGGCTCAGTTCAGTGTCATTTTATTGAAAAAATACATGTTTTAGTGCGTTCCGAATAGAGTACGAGACTAGTACTTATAAGACAAGGCTGAGTTCAGTGTCATTTCATTGAAAAAATACGTGTTTTAGTACGTGCCGAATAGAGTACGAGACTAGTACTTATAAGACAACGGCTGAGTTCAGTGAAATTTCATTGAAAAAATACAGTTTTTAGTGCGTGCTGAATAGAGTACGAGACTAGTGCTTATAAGACAAGGCTCAGTTCAGTGTCATTTTATTGAAAAAATACATGTTTTAGTGCGTTCCGAATAGAGTACGAGACTAGTACTTATAAGACAACGGCTGAGTTCAGTGAAATTTCATTGAAAAAATATAGTGTTTAGTGCGTGCTGAATAGAGTACGAGACTAGTGCTTATAAGACAAGGCTTGGTTCAGTGTCATTTCATTGAAATAATACATGTTTTAGTGCGTTCCGAATAGAGTACGAGACTAGTACTTATAAGACAACGGCTGAGTTCAGTGTCATTTCATTGAAAAAATACGTGTCTTAGTACGTGCCGAATAGAGTACGAGACTAGTACTTATAAGACAACGGCTGAGTTCAGTGTCATTTCATTGAAAAAATACATGTTTTAGTGCGTTCCGAATAGAGTACGAGACTAGTACTTATAAGACAACGGCTGAGTTCAGTGTCATTTCATTGAAAAAATACATGTTTTAGTGCGTTCCGAATAGAGTACGAGACTAGTACTTATAAGACAACGGCTGAGTTCAGTGTCATTTCATTGAAAAAATACATGTTTTAGTGCGTTCCGAATAGAGTACGAGACTAGTACTTATAAGACAACGGCTGAGTTCAGTGAAATTTCATTGAAAAAATATAGTGTTTACTGCGTGCTGAATAGAGTACGAGACTAGTGCTTATAAGACAAGGCTTGGTTCAGTGTCATTTCATTGAAATAATACATGTTTTAGTGCGTTCCGAATAGAGTACGAGACTAGTACTTATAAGACAACGGCTGAGTTCAGTGTCATTTCATTGAAAAAATACGTGTCTTAGTACGTGCCGAATAGAGTACGAGACTAGTACTTATAAGACAACGGCTGAGTTCAGTGTCATTTCATTGAAAAAATACATGTTTTAGTGCGTTCCGAATAGAGTACGAGACTAGTACTTATAAGACAACGGCTGAGTTCAGTGTCATTTCATTGAAAAAATACATGTTTTAGTGCGTTCCGAATAGAGTACGAGACTAGTACTTATAAGACAACGGCTGAGTTCAGTGTCATTTCATTGAAAAAATACATGTTTTAGTGCGTTCCGAATAGAGTACGAGACTAGTACTTATAAGACAACGACTGAGTTCAGTGTCATTTCATTGAAAAAATACATGTTTTAGTGCGTTCCAAATAGAGTACGAGACTAGTACTTATAAGACAACGGCTGAGTTCAGTGTCATTTCATTGAAAAAATACATGTTTTAGTGCGTTCCGAATAGAGTACGAGACTAGTACTTATAAGACAACGGCTGAGTTCAGTGTCATTTCATTGAAAAAATACATGTTTTAGTGCGTTCCGAATAGAGTACGAGACTAGTACTTATAAGACAACGGCTGAGTTCAGTGTCATTTCATTGAAAAAATACGTGTTTTAGTACGTGCCGAATAGAGTACGAGACTAGTACTTATAAGACAAGGCTGAGTTTAGTGTAATTTCATTGAAAAAATACATGTTTTAGTGCGTTCCGAATAGAGTACGAGACTAGTACTTATAAGACAAGGCTGAGTTCAGTGTCATTTCATTGAAAAAATACGTGTTTTAGTACGTGCCGAATAGAGTACGAGACTAGTACTTATAAGACAACGGCTGAGTTCAGTGTCATTTCATTGAAAAAATACATGTTTTAGAACCTTCCGAATAGAGTACGAGACTAGTACTTATAAGACAACGGCTGAGTTCAGTGTCATTTCATTGAAAAAATACATGTTTTAGTGCGTGCTGAATAGAGTACGAGACTAGTGCTTATAAGACAAGGCTTCGTTCAGTGCCATTTCATTGAAAAAATACATGTTTTAGTGCGTTCCGAATAGAGTACGAGACTAGTACTTGTAAGACAACGGCTGAGTTCAGTGTCATTTCATTGAAAAAAATACATGTTTTAGTACGTGCCGAATAGAGTACGAGACTAGTACTTATAAGACAAGGCTGAGTTCAGTGTCATTTCATTGAAAAAATACATGTTTTAGTGTGTTACGAATAGAGTACGAGACTAGTACTTATAAGACAACGGCTGAGTTCAGTGTCATTTCATTGAAAAAATACATGTTTTAGTGCGTTCCGAATAGAGTACGAGACTAGTACTTATAAGACAACGGCTGAGTTCAGTGTCATTTCATTGAAAAAATACATGTTTTAGTGCGTTCCGAATAGAGTACGAGACTAGTACTTATAAGACAACGGCTGAGTTCAGTGTCATTTCATTGAAAAAATACATGTTTTAGTGCGTTCCGAATAGAGTACGAGACTAGTACTTATAAGACAACGGCTGAGTTCAGTGTCATTTCATTGAAAAAATACATGTTTTAGTGCGTTCCGAATAGAGTACGAGACTAGTACTTATAACACAACGGCTGAGTTCAGTGTCATTTCATTGAAAAAATACATGTTTTAGTGCCTTCCGAATAGAGTACGAGACTAGTACTTATAAGACAACGGCTGAGTTCAGTGTCATTTCATTGAAAAAATACATGTTTTAGTGCGTTCCGAATAGAGTACGAGACTAGTACTTATAAGACAACGGCTGAGTTCAGTGTCATTTCATTGAAAAAATACATGTTTTAGAACCTTCCGAATAGAGTACGAGACTAGTACTTATAAGACAACGGCTGAGTTCAGTGTCATTTCATTGAAAAAATACATGTTTTAGTGCGTGCTGAATAGAGTACGAGACTAGTGCTTATAAGACAAGGCTTCGTTCAGTGCCATTTCATTGAAAAAATACATGTTTTAGTGCGTTCCGAATAGAGTACGAGACTAGTACTTGTAAGACAACGGCTGAGTTCAGTGTCATTTCATTGAAAAAAATACATGTTTTAGTACGTGCCGAATAGAGTACGAGACTAGTACTTATAAGACAAGGCTGAGTTCAGTGTCATTTCATTGAAAAAATACATGTTTTAGTGCGTTACGAATAGAGTACGAGACTAGTACTTATAAGACAACGGCTGAGTTCAGTGTCATTTCATTGAAAAAATACATGTTTTAGTGCGTTCCGAATAGAGTACGAGACTAGTACTTATAAGACAACGGCTGAGTTCAGTGTCATTTCATTGAAAAAATACATGTTTTAGTGCGTTCCGAATAGAGTACGAGACTAGTACTTATAAGACAACGGCTGAGTTCAGTGTCATTTCATTGAAAAAATACATGTTTTAGTGCGTTCCGAATAGAGTACGAGACTAGTACTTATAAGACAACGGCTGAGTTCAGTGTCATTTCATTGAAAAAATACGTGTTTTAGTACGTGCCGAATAGAGTACGAGACTAGTACTTATAAGACAACGGCTGAGTTCAGTGTCATTTCATTGAAAAAATACGTGTTTTAGTACGTGCCGAATAGAGTACGAGACTAGTGCTTATAAGACAAGGCTTCGTTCAGTGCCATTTCATTGAAAAAATACATGTTTTAGTGCGTTCCGAATAGAGTACGAGACTAGTACTTGTAAGACAACGGCTGAGTTCAGTGTCATTTCATTGAAAAAAATACATGTTTTAGTACGTGCCGAATAGAGTACGAGACTAGTACTTATAAGACAAGGCTGAGTTCAGTGTCATTTCATTGAAAAAATACATGTTTTAGTGCGTTCCGAATAGAGTACGAGACTAGTACTTATAAGACAACGGCTGAGTTCAGTGTCATTTCATTGAAAAAATACATGTTTTAGTGCGTTCCGAATAGAGTACGAGACTAGTACTTATAAGACAACGGCTGAGTTCAGTGTCATTTCATTGAAAAAATACATGTTTTAGTGCGTTCCGAATAGAGTACGAGACTAGTACTTATAAGACAACGGCTGAGTTCAGTGTCATTTCATTGAAAAAATACGTGTTTTAGTACGTGCCGAATAGAGTACGAGACTAGTACTTATAAGACAACGGCTGAGTTCAGTGTCATTTCATTGAAAAAATACGTGTTTTAGTACGTGCCGAATAGAGTACGAGACTAGTGCTTATAAGACAAGGCTTGGTTCAGTGTCATTTCATTGAAAAAATACATGTTTTAGTGCGTTCCGAATAGAGTACGAGACTAGTACTTATAAGACAACGGCTGAGTTCAGTGTCATTTCATTGAAAAAATACGTGTTTTAGTACGTGCCGAATAGAGTACGAGACTAGTACTTATAAGACAACGGCTGAGTTCAGTGTCATTTCATTGAAAAAATACATGTTTTAGTGCGTTCCGAATAGAGTACGAGACTAGTACTTATAAGACAACGGCTGAGTTCAGTGTCATTTCATTGAAAAAATACCTGTTTTAGTGCGTGCCGAATAGAGTACGAGACTAGTACTTATAAGACAAGGCTGAGTTCAGTGTCATTCCATTGAAAAAATACATGTTTTAGTGCGTGCCGAATAGAGTACGAGACTAGTACTTATAAGACAAGGCTGAGTTCAGTGTCATTTCATTGAAAAAATACATGTTTTAGTGCGTTCCGAATAGAGTACGAGACTAGTACTTATAAGACAACGGCTGAGTTCAGTGTCATTTCATTGAAAAAATACGTGTTTTAGTACGTGCCGAATAGAGTACGAGACTAGTACTTATAAGACAACGGCTGAGTTCAGTGTCATTTCATTGAAAAAATACATGTTTTATTGCGTACCGAATAGAGTAAGAGACTAGTACTTATAAGACAACGGCTGAGTTCAGTGTCATTTCATTGAAAAAATACATGTTTTATTGCGTACCGAATAGAGTACGAGACTAGTACTTATAAGACAAGGCTGAGTTCAGTGTCATTTCATTGAAAAAATACATGTTCTAGTACGTGCCGAATAGAGTACGAGACTAGTACTTATAAGACAAGGCTGAGTTCAGTGTCATTTCATTGAAAAAATACATGTTTTAGTGCGTGCCGAATAGAGTACGAGACTAGTACTTATAAGACAAGGCTGAGTTCAGTGTCATTTCATTGAAAAAATACATGTTCTAGTACGTGCCGAATAGACTACGAGACTAGTACTTATAAGACAACGGCTTAGTTCAGTGTCATTTCATTGAAAAAATACATGTTTTATTGCGTTCCGAATAGAGTACGAGACTAGTACTTATAAGACAACGGCTGAGTTCAGTGTCATTTCATTGAAAAAATACGTGTTTTAGTGCGTTCCGAATAGCGTACGAGACTAGTACTTATAAGACAACGCCTGAGTTCAGTGTCATTTCATTGAAAAAATACATGTTTTAGAACCTTCCGAATAGAGTACGAGACTAGTACTTATAAGACAACGGCTGAGTTCAGTGTCATTTCATTGAAAAAATACATGTTTTAGTGCGTGCTGAATAGAGTACGAGACTAGTGCTTATAAGACAAGGCTTCGTTCAGTGCCATTTCATTGAAAAAATACATGTTTTAGTGCGTTCCGAATAGAGTACGAGACTAGTACTTGTAAGACAACGGCTGAGTTCAGTGTCATTTCATTGAAAAAAATACATGTTTTTGTACGTGCCGAATAGAGTACGAGACTAGTACTTATAAGACAAGGCTGAGTTCAGTGTCATTTCATTGAAAAAATACATGTTTTAGTGCGTTCCGAATAGAGTACGAGACTAGTGCTTATAAGACAAGGCTTGGTTCAGTGTCATTTCATTGAAAAAATACATGTTTTAGTGCGTTCCGAATAGAGTACGAGACTAGTACTTATAAGACAACGGCTGAGTTCAGTGTCATTTCATTGAAAAAATACGTGTTTTAGTACGTGCCGAATAGAGTACGAGACTAGTACTTATAAGACAACGGCTGAGTTCAGTGTCATTTCATTGAAAAAATACATGTTTTAGTGCCTTCCGAATAGAGTACGAGACTAGTACTTATAAGACAACGGCTGAGTTCAGTGTCATTCCATTGAAAAAATACATGTTTTAGTGCGTGCCGAATAGAGTACGAGACTAGTACTTATAAGACAAGGCTGAGTTCAGTGTCATTTCATTGAAAAAATACATGTTTTAGTACGTGCCGAATAGAGTACGAGACTAGTACTTATAAGACAAGGCTGAGTTCAGTGTCATTTCATTGAAAAAATACATGTTCTAGTACGTGCCGAATAGAGTACGAGACTAGTACTTATAAGACAACGGCTGAGTTCAGTGTCATTTCATTGAAAAAATGCATGTTTTAGTGCGTGCCGAATAGAGTACGAGACTAGTACTTATAAGACAACGGCTGAGTTCAGTGTCATTTCATTGAAAAAATACATGTTTTAGTGCGTTCCGAATAGAGTACGAGACTAGTACTTATAAGACAAGGCTGAGTTCAGTGTCATTTCATTGAAAAAATACGTGTTTTAGTACGTGCCGAATAGAGTACGAGACTAGTACTTATAAGACAACGGCTGAGTTCAGTGTCATTTCATTGAAAAAATACATGTTTTAGTGCCTTCCGAATAGAGTACGAGACTAGTACTTATAAGACAACGGCTGAGTTCAGTGTCATTTCATTGAAAAAATACATGTTTTAGTGCGTTCCGAATAGAGTACGAGACTAGTACTTATAAGACAACGGCTGAGTTCAGTGTCATTTCATTGAAAAAATACATGTTTTAGTGCGTTCCGAATAGAGTACGAGACTAGTACTTATAAGACAACGGCTGAGTTCAGTGTCATTTCATTGAAAAAATACCTGTTTTAGTGCGTGCTGAATAGAGTACGAGACTAGTGCTTATAAGACAAGGCTTGGTTCAGTGCCATTTCATTGAAAAAATACATGTTTTAGTGCGTTCCGAATAGAGTACGAGACTAGTACTTGTAAGACAACGGCTGAGTTCAGTGTCATTTCATTGAAAAAAATACATGTTTTACTACGTGCCGAATAGAGTACGAGACTAGTACTTATAAGACAAGGCTGAGTTCAGTGTCATTTCATTGAAAAAATACGTGTTTTAGTACGTGCCGAATAGAGTACGAGACTAGTACTTATAAGACAACGGCTGAGTTCAGTGTCATTTCATTGAAAAAATACATGTTTTAGTGCCTTCCGAATAGAGTACGAGACTAGTACTTATAAGACAACGGCTGAGTTCAGTGTCATTTCATTGAAAAAATACATGTTTTAGTGCGTGCTGAATAGAGTACGAGACTAGTGCTTATAAGACAAGGCTTCGTTCAGTGCCATTTCATTGAAAAAATACATGTTTTAGTGCGTTCCGAATAGAGTACGAGACTAGTACTTGTAAGACAACGGCTGAGTTCAGTGTCATTTCATTGAAAAAAATACATGTTTTAGTACGTGCCGAATAGAGTACGAGACTAGTACTTATAAGACAAGGCTGAGTTCAGTGTCATTTCATTGAAAAAATACATGTTTTAGTGCGTTCCGAATAGAGTACGAGACTAGTGCTTATAAGACAAGGCTTGGTTCAGTGTCATTTCATTGAAAAAATACATGTTTTAGTGCGTTCCGAAAAGAGTACGAGACTAGTACTTATAAGACAACGGCTGAGTTCAGTGTCATTTCATTGAAAAAATACGTGTTTTAGTACGTGCCGAATAGAGTACGAGACTAGTACTTATAAGACAACGGCTGAGTTCAGTGTCATTTCATTGAAAAAATACATGTTTTAGTGCCTTCCGAATAGAGTACGAGACTAGTACTTATAAGACAACGGCTGAGTTCAGTGTCATTCCATTGAAAAAATACATGTTTTAGTGCGTGCCGAATAGAGTACGAGACTAGTACTTATAAGACAAGGCTGAGTTCAGTGTCATTTCATTGAAAAAATACATGTTCTAGTACGTGCCGAATAGAGTACGAGACTAGTACTTATAAGACAACGGCTGAGTTCAGTGTCATTTCATTGAAAAAATGCATGTTTTAGTGCGTGCCGAATAGAGTACGAGACTAGTACTTATAAGACAACGGCTGAGTTCAGTGTCATTTCATTGAAAAAATACATGTTTTAGTGCGTTCCGAATAGAGTACGAGACTAGTACTTATAAGACAACGGCTGAGTTCAGTGTCATTTCATTGAAAAAATACATGTTTTAGTGCCTTCCGAATAGAGTACGAGACTAGTACTTATAAGACAACGGCTGAGTTCAGTGTCATTTCATTGAAAAAATACATGTTTTAGTGCGTTCCGAATAGAGTACGAGACTAGTACTTATAAGACAACGGCTGAGTTCAGTGTCATTTCATTGAAAAAATACATGTTTTAGTGCGTTCCGAATAGAGTACGAGACTAGTACTTATAAGACAACGGCTGAGTTCAGTGTCATTTCATTGAAAAAATACCTGTTTTAGTGCGTGCTGAATAGAGTACGAGACTAGTGCTTATAAGACAAGGCTTGGTTCAGTGCCATTTCATTGAAAAAATACATGTTTTAGTGCGTTCCGAATAGAGTACGAGACTAGTACTTGTAAGACAACGGCTGAGTTCAGTGTCATTTCATTGAAAAAAATACATGTTTTACTACGTGCCGAATAGAGTACGAGACTAGTACTTATAAGACAAGGCTGAGTTCAGTGTCATTTCATTGAAAAAATACGTGTTTTAGTACGTGCCGAATAGAGTACGAGACTAGTACTTATAAGACAACGGCTGAGTTCAGTGTCATTTCATTGAAAAAATACATGTTTTAGTGCCTTCCGAATAGAGTACGAGACTAGTACTTATAAGACAACGGCTGAGTTCAGTGTCATTTCATTGAAAAAATACATGTTTTAGTGCGTTCCGAATAGAGTACGAGACTAGTACTTATAAGACAACGGCTGAGTTCAGTGTCATTTCATTGAAAAAATACATGTTTTAGTGCGTTCCGAATAGAGTACGAGACTAGTACTTATAAGACAACGGCTGAGTTCAGTGTCATTTCATTGAAAAAATACATGTTTTAGTGCGTTCCAAATAGAGTACGAGACTAGTACTTATAAGACAACGGCTGAGTTCAGTGTCATTTCATTGAAAAAATACATGTTTTAGTGCGTTCCGAATAGAGTACGAGACTAGTACTTATAAGACAAGGCTGAGTTCAGTGTCATTTCATTGAAAAAATACGTGTTTTAGTACGTGCCGAATAGAGTACGAGACTAGTACTTATAAGACAACGGCTGAGTTCAGTGTCATTTCATTGAAAAAATACATGTTTTAGTGCCTTCCGAATAGAGTACGAGACTAGTACTTATAAGACAACGGCTGAGTTCAGTGTCATTTCATTGAAAAAATACATGTTTTAGTGCGTTCCGAATAGAGTACGAGACTAGTACTTATAAGACAACGGCTGAGTTCAGTGTCATTTCATTGAAAAAATACATGTTTTAGTGCGTTCCGAATAGAGTACGAGACTAGTACTTATAAGACAACGGCTGAGTTCAGTGTCATTTCATTGAAAAAATACATGTTTTAGTGCCTTCCGAATAGAGTACGAGACTAGTACTTATAAGACAACGGCTGAGTTCAGTGTCATTTCATTGAAAAAATACATGTTTTAGTGCGTTCCGAATAGAGTACGAGACTAGTACTTATAAGACAACGGCTGAGTTCAGTGTCATTTCATTGAAAAAATACATGTTTTAGTGCGTTCCGAATAGAGTACGAGACTAGTACTTATAAGACAACGGCTGAGTTCAGTGTCATTTCATTGAAAAAATACCTGTTTTAGTGCGTGCTGAATAGAGTACGAGACTAGTGCTTATAAGACAAGGCTTGGTTCAGTGCCATTTCATTGAAAAAATACATGTTTTAGTGCGTTCCGAATAGAGTACGAGACTAGTACTTGTAAGACAACGGCTGAGTTCAGTGTCATTTCATTGAAAAAAATACATGTTTTACTACGTGCCGAATAGAGTACGAGACTAGTACTTATAAGACAAGGCTGAGTTCAGTGTCATTTCATTGAAAAAATACGTGTTTTAGTACGTGCCGAATAGAGTACGAGACTAGTACTTATAAGACAACGGCTGAGTTCAGTGTCATTTCATTGAAAAAATACATGTTTTAGTGCCTTCCGAATAGAGTACGAGACTAGTACTTATAAGACAACGGCTGAGTTCAGTGTCATTTCATTGAAAAAATACATGTTTTAGTGCGTGCTGAATAGAGTACGAGACTAGTGCTTATAAGACAAGGCTTCGTTCAGTGCCATTTCATTGAAAAAATACATGTTTTAGTGCGTTCCGAATAGAGTACGAGACTAGTACTTGTAAGACAACGGCTGAGTTCAGTGTCATTTCATTGAAAAAAATACATGTTTTAGTACGTGCCGAATAGAGTACGAGACTAGTACTTATAAGACAAGGCTGAGTTCAGTGTCATTTCATTGAAAAAATACATGTTTTAGTGCGTTCCGAATAGAGTACGAGACTAGTGCTTATAAGACAAGGCTTGGTTCAGTGTCATTTCATTGAAAAAATACATGTTTTAGTGCGTTCCGAATAGAGTACGAGACTAGTACTTATAAGACAACGGCTGAGTTCAGTGTCATTTCATTGAAAAAATACGTGTTTTAGTACGTGCCGAATAGAGTACGAGACTAGTACTTATAAGACAACGGCTGAGTTCAGTGTCATTTCATTGAAAAAATACATGTTTTAGTGCGTTCCGAATAGAGTACGAGACTAGTACTTATAAGACAACGGCTGAGTTCAGTGTCATTCCATTGAAAAAATACATGTTTTAGTGCGTGCCGAATAGAGTACGAGACTAGTACTTATAAGACAAGGCTAAGTTCAGTGTCATTTCATTGAAAAAATACATGTTTTAGTGCGTGCCGAATAGAGTACGAGACTAGTACTTATAAGACAAGGCTGAGTTCAGTGTCATTTCATTGAAAAAATACATGTTCTAGTACGTGCCGAATAGAGTACGAGACTAGTACTTATAAGACAAGGCTGAGTTCAGTGTCATTTCATTGAAAAAATACATGTTTTAGTGCGTTCCGAATAGAGTACGAGACTAGTACTTATAAGACAAGGCTGAGTTCAGTGTCATTTCATTGAAAAAATACGTGTTTTAGTACGTGCCGAATAGAGTAGGAGACTAGTACTTATAAGACAACGGCTGAGTTCAGTGTCATTTCATTGAAAAAATACATGTTTTAGTGCCTTCCGAATAGAGTACGAGACTAGTACTTATAAGACAACGGCTGAGTTCAGTGTCATTTCATTGAAAAAATACATGTTTTAGTGCGTGCTGAATAGAGTACGAGACTAGTGCTTATAAGACAAGGCTTGGTTCAGTGCCATTTCATTGAAAAAATACATGTTTTAGTGCGTTCCGAATAGAGTACGAGACTAGTACTTGTAAGACAACGGCTGAGTTCAGTGTCATTTCATTGAAAAAAATACATGTTTTACTACGTGCCGAATAGAGTACGAGACTAGTACTTATAAGACAAGGCTGAGTTCAGTGTCATTTCATTGAAAAAATACATGTTTTAGTGCGTTCCGAATAGAGTACGAGACTAGTGCTTATAAGACAAGGCTTGGTTCAGTGTCATTTCATTGAAAAAATACATGTTTTAGTGCGTTCCGAATAGAGTACGAGACTAGTACTTATAAGACAACGGCTGAGTTCAGTGTCATTTCATTGAAAAAATACGTGTTTTAGTACGTGCCGAATAGAGTACGAGACTAGTACTTATAAGACAACGGCTGAGTTCAGTGTCATTTCATTGAAAAAATACATGTTTTAGTGCCTTCCGAATAGAGTACGAGACTAGTACTTATAAGACAACGGCTGAGTTCAGTGTCATTTCATTGAAAAAATACCTGTTTTAGTGCGTGCCGAATAGAGTACGAGACTAGTACTTATAAGACAAGGCTGAGTTCAGTGTCATTCCATTGAAAAAATACATGTTTTAGTGCGTGCCGAATAGAGTACGAGACTAGTACTTATAAGACAACGGCTGAGTTCAGTGTCATTTCATTGAAAAAATACATGTTTTAGTGCGTGCCGAATAGAGTGCGAGACTAGTACTTATAAGACAAGGCTGAGTTCAGTGTCATTTCATTGAAAAAATACATGTTCTAGTACGTGCCGAATAGAGTACGAGACTAGTACTTATAAGACAACGGCTGAGTTCAGTGTCATTTCATTGAAAAAATACATGTTTTAGTGCGTGCCGAATAGAGTACGAGACTAGTACTTATAAGACAAGGCTGAGTTCAGTGTCATTTCATTGAAAAAATACATGTTTTAGTGCGTGCCGAATAGAGTACGAGACTAGTACTTATAAGACAAGGCTGAGTTCAGTGTCATTGCATTGAAAAAATACATGTTTTAGTGCGTTCCGAATAGAGTACGAGACTAGTACTTATAAGACAACGGCTGAGTTCAGTGTCATTTCATTGAAAAAATACATGTTTTAGTGCGTGCTGAATAGAGTACGAGACTAGTGCTTATAAGACAAGGCTTCGTTCAGTGCCATTTCATTGAAAAAATACATGTTTTAGTGCGTTCCGAATAGAGTACGAGACTAGTACTTGTAAGACAACGGCTGAGTTCAGTGTCATTTCATTGAAAAAAATACATGTTTTACTACGTGCCGAATAGAGTACGAGACTAGTACTTATAAGACAAGGCTGAGTTCAGTGTCATTTCATTGAAAAAATACATGTTTTAGTGCGTTCCGAATAGAGTACGAGACTAGTGCTTATAAGACAAGGCTTGGTTCAGTGTCATTTCATTGAAAAAATACATGTTTTAGTGCCTTCCGAATAGAGTACGAGACTAGTACTTATAAGACAACGGCTGAGTTCAGTGTCATTTCATTGAAAAAATACGTGTTTTAGTACGTGCCGAATAGAGTACGAGACTAGTACTTATAAGACAACGGCTGAGTTCAGTGTCATTTCATTGAAAAAATACATGTTTTAGTGCCTTCCGAATAGAGTACGAGACTAGTACTTATAAGACAACGGCTGAGTTCAGTGTCATTTCATTGAAAAAATACCTGTTTTAGTGCGTGCCGAATAGAGTACGAGACTAGTGCTTATAAGACAAGGCTGAGTTCAGTGTCATTCCATTGAAAAAATACATGTTTTAGTGCGTGCCGAATAGAGTACGAGACTAGTACTTATAAGACAAGGCTGAGTTCAGTGTCATTTCATTGAAAAAATACATGTTTTAGTGCGTGCCGAATAGAGTACGAGACTAGTACTTATAAGACAAGGCTGAGTTCAGTGTCATTTCATTGAAAAAAATACATGTTTTAGTACGTGCCGAATAGAGTACGAGACTAGTACTTATAAGACAAGGCTGAGTTCAGTGTCATTTCATTGAAAAAATGCATGTTTTAGTGCGTGCTGAATAGAGTACGAGACTAGTACTTATAAGACAAGGCTGAGTTCAGTGTCATTTCATTGAAAAAATACACGTTTTAGTGCGTGCCGAATAGAGTACGAGACTAGTACTTATAAGACAAGGCTGAGTTCAGTGTCATTGCATTGAAAAAATACATGTTTTAGTGCGTGCCGAATAGAGTACGAGACTAGTACTTATAAGACAACGGCTGAGTTCAGTGTCATTTCATTGAAAAAATACCTGTTTTAGTGCGTGCTGAATAGAGTACGAGACTAGTGCTTATAAGACAAGGCTTCGTTCAGTGCCATTTCATTGAAAAAATACATGTTTTAGTGCGTTCCGAATAGAGTACGAGACTAGTACTTGTAAGACAACGGCTGAGTTCAGTGTCATTTCATTGAAAAAAATACATGTTTTAGTACGTGCCGAATAGAGTACGAGACTAGTACTTATAAGACAAGGCTGAGTTCAGTGTCATTTCATTGAAAAAATACATGTTTTAGTGCGTTCCGAGTAGAGTACGAGACTAGTGCTTCTAAGACAAGGCTTGGTTCAGTGTCATTTCATTGAAAAAATACATGTTTTAGTGCGTTCCGAATAGAGTACGAGACTAGTACTTATAAGACAACGGCTGAGTTCAGTGTCATTTCATTGAAAAAATACGTGTTTTAGTTCGTGCCGAATAGAGTACGAGACTAGTACTTATCAGACAACGGCTGAGTTCAGTGTCATTTCATTGAAAAAATACATGTTTTAGTGCGTGCCGAATAGAGTACGAGACTAGTACTTATAAGACAACGGCTGAGTTCAGTGTCATTTCATTGAAAAAATACATGTTTTAGTGCGTGCCGAATAGAGTACGAGACTAGTACTTATAAGACAAGGCTGAGTTCAGTGTCATTCCATTGAAAAAATACATGTTTTAGTGCGTGCCGAATAGAGTACGAGACTAGTGCTTATAAGACAAGGCTGAGTTCAGTGTCATTTCATTGAAAAAATACATGTTTTAGTGCGTTCCGAATAGAGTACGAGACTAGTACTTATAAGACAACGGCTGAGTTCAGTGTCATTTCATTGAAAAAATACATGTTCTAGTACGTGCCGAATAGAGTACGAGACTAGTACTTATAAGACAAGGCTGAGTTCAGTGTCATTTCATTGAAAAAATGCATGTTTTAGTGCGTGCCGAATAGAGTACGAGACTAGTACTTATAAGACAAGGCTGAGTTCAGTGTCATTTCATTGAAAAAATACACGTTTTAGTGCGTTCCGAATAGAGTACGAGACTAGTACTTATAAGACAAGGCTGAGTTCAGTGTCATTTCATTGAAAAAATACGTGTTTTAGTACGTGCCGAATAGAGTACGAGACTAGTACTTATAAGACAACGCCTGAGTTCAGTGTCATTTCATTGAAAAAATACATGTTTTATTGCGTACCGAATAGAGTACGAGACTAGTACTTATAAGACAACGGCTGAGTTCAGTGTCATTTCATTGAAAAAATACATGTTTTATTGCGTACCGAATAGAGTACGAGACTAGTACTTATAAGACAAGGCTGAGTTCAGTGTCATTTCATTGAAAAAATACATGTTCTAGTACGTGCCGAATAGAGTACGAGACTAGTACTTATAAGACAAGGCTGAGTTCAGTGTCATTTCATTGAAAAAATACATGTTTTAGTGCGTGCCGAATAGAGTACGAGACTAGTACTTATAAGACAACGGCTGAGTTCAGTGTCATTTCATTGAAAAAATACATGTTCTAGTACGTGCCGAATAGAGTACGAGACTAGTACTTATAAGACAACGGCTAAGTTCAGTGTCATTTCATTGAAAAAATACATGTTTTAGTGCGTTCCGAATAGAGTACGAGACTAGTACTTATAAGACAACGGCTGAGTTCAGTGTCATTTCATTGAAAAAATACGTGTTTTAGTGCGTTCCGAATAGCGTACGAGACTAGTACTTATAAGACAACGCCTGAGTTCAGTGTCATTTCATTGAAAAAATACATGTTTTAGTACGTGCCGAATAGAGTACGAGACTAGTACTTATAAGACAACGGCTGAGTTCAGTGAAATTTCATTGAAAAAATACAGTTTTTAGTGCGTGCTGAATAGAGTACGAGACTAGTGCTTATAAGACAAGGCTCAGTTCAGTGTCATTTTATTGAAAAAATACATGTTTTAGTGCGTTCCGAATAGAGTACGAGACTAGTACTTATAAGACAACGGCTGAGTTCAGTGAAATTTCATTGAAAAAATATAGTGTTTAGTGCGTGCTGAATAGAGTACGAGACTAGTGCTTATAAGACAAGGCTTGGTTCAGTGTCATTTCATTGAAAAAATACATGTTTTAGTGCGTTCCGAATAGAGTACGAGACTAGTACTTATAAGACAACGGCTGAGTTCAGTGTCATTTCATTGAAAAAATACGTGTCTTAGTACGTGCCGAATAGAGTACGAGACTAGTACTTATAAGACAACGGCTGAGTTCAGTGTCATTTCATTGAAAAAATACATGTTTTAGTGCGTGCCGAATAGAGTACGAGACTAGTACTTATAAGACAAGGCTGAGTTCAGTGTCATTGCATTGAAAAAATACATGTTTTAGTGCGTGCCGAATAGAGTACGAGACTAGTACTTATAAGACAACGGCTGAGTTCAGTGTCATTTCATTGAAAAAATACCTGTTTTAGTGCGTGCTGAATAGAGTACGAGACTAGTGCTTATAAGACAAGGCTTGGTTCAGTGCTATTTCATTGAAAAAATACATGTTTTAGTGCGTTCCGAATAGAGTACGAGACTAGTACTTGTAAGGCAACGGCTGAGTTCAGTGTCATTTCATTGAAAAAAATACATGTTTTAGTACGTGCCGAATAGAGTACGAGACTAGTACTTATAAGACAAGGCTGAGTTCAGTGTCATTTCATTGAAAAAATACATGTTTTAGTGCGTTCCGAATAGAGTACGAGACTAGTGCTTATAAGACAAGGCTTGGTTCAGTGTCATTTCATTGAAAAAATACATGTTTTAGTGCGTTCCGAATAGAGTACGACACTAGTACTTATAAGACAACGGCTGAGTTCAGTGTCATTTCATTGAAAAAATACATGTTTTAGTGCCTTCCGAATAGAGTACGAGACTAGTACTTATAAGACAACGGCTGAGTTCAGTGTCATTTCATTGAAAAAATACCTGTTTTAGTGCGTGCCGAATAGAGTACGAGACTAGTACTTATAAGACAAGGCTGAGTTCAGTGTCATTCCATTGAAAAAATACATGTTTTAGTGCGTGCCGAATAGAGTACGAGACTAGTACTTATAAGGCAAGGCTGAGTTCAGTGTCATTTCATTGAAAAAATACATGTTCTAGTACGTGCCGAATAGAGTACGAGACTAGTACTTATAAGACAAGGCTGAGTTCAGTGTCATTTCATTGAAAAAATGCATGTTTTAGTGCGTGCCGAATAGAGTACGAGACTAGTACTTATAAGACAAGGCTGAGTTCAGTGTCATTTCATTGAAAAAATACATGTTTTAGTGCGTTCCGAATAGAGTACGAGACTAGTACTTATAAGACAAGGCTGAGTTCAGTGTCATTTCATTGAAAAAATACGTGTTTTAGTACGTGCCGAATAGAGTACGAGACTAGTACTTATAAGACAACGGCTGAGTTCAGTGTCATTTCATTGGAAAAATACATGTTTTATTGCGTACCGAATAGAGTACGAGACTAGTACTTATAAGACAACGGCTGAGTTCAGTGTCATTTCATTGAAAAAATACATGTTTTATTGCGTACCGAATAGAGTACGAGACTAGTACTTATAAGACAAGGCTGAGTTCAGTGTCATTTCATTGAAAAAATACATGTTCTAGTACGTGCCGAATAGAGTACGAGACTAGTACTTATAAAACAAGGCTGAGTTCAGTGTCATTTCATTGAAAAAATACATGTTTTAGTGCGTGCCGAATAGAGTACGAGACTAGTACTTATAAGACAAGGCTGAGTTCAGTGTCATTTCATTGAAAAAATACATGTTCTAGTACGTGCCGAATAGAGTACGAGACTTGTACTTATAAGACAACGGCTAAGTTCAGTGTCATTTCATTGAAAAAATACATGTTTTAGTGCGTTCCGAATAGAGTACGAGACTAGTACTTATAACACAACGGCTGAGTTCAGTGTCATTTCATTGAAAAAATACGTGTTTTAGTGCGTTCCGAATAGAGTACGAGACTAGTACTTATAAGACAACGCCTGAGTTCAGTGTCATTTCATTGAAAAAATACATGTTTTCGTACGTGCCGAATAGAGTACCAGACTAGTACTTATAAGACAAGGCTGAGTTCAGTGTCATTTCATTGAAAAAATACATGTTCTAGTACGTGCCGAATAGAGTACGAGACTAGTACTTATAAGACAACGGCTAAGTTCAGTGTCATTTCATTGAAAAAATACATGTTTTAGTGCGTTCCGAATAGAGTACGAGACTAGTACTTATAAGACAACGGCTGAGTTCAGTGTCATTTCATTGAAAAAATACGTGTTTTAGTGCGTTCCGAATAGAGTACGAGACTAGTACTTATAAGACAACGCCTGAGTTCAGTGTCATTTCATTGAAAAAATACATGTTTTAGTACGTGCCGAATAGAGTACGAGACTAGTACTTATAAGACAAGGCTGAGTTCAGTGTCATTTCATTGAAAAAATACATGTTTTAGTGCGTTCCGAATACAGTCCGAGACTAGTACTTATAAGACAAGGCTGAGTTCAGTGTCATTTCATTGAAAAAATACATGTTTTCGTACGTGCCGAATAGAGTACCAGACTAGTACTTATAAGACAAGGCTGAGTTCAGTGTCATTTCATTGAAAAAATACATGTTCTAGTACGTGCCGAATAGAGTACGAGACTAGTACTTATAAGACAACGGCTAAGTTCAGTGTCATTTCATTGAAAAAATACATGTTTTAGTGCGTTCCGAATAGAGTACGAGACTAGTACTTATAAGACAACGGCTGAGTTCAGTGTCATTTCATTGAAAAAATACGTGTTTTAGTGCGTTCCGAATAGAGTACGAGACTAGTACTTATAAGACAACGCCTGAGTTCAGTGTCATTTCATTGAAAAAATACATGTTTTAGTACGTGCCGAATAGAGTACGAGACTAGTACTTATAAGACAAGGCTGAGTTCAGTGTCATTTCATTGAAAAAATACATGTTTTAGTGCGTTCCGAATACAGTCCGAGACTAGTACTTATAAGACAAGGCTGAGTTCAGTGTCATTTCATTGAAAAAATACATGTTTTAGTACGTGCCGAATAGAGTACGAGACTAGTACTTATAAGACAAGGCTGAGTTCAGTGTCATTTCATTGAAAAAATACATGTTTTACTGCGTTCCGAATACAGTCCGAGACTAGTACTTATAAGACAACGCCTGAGTTCAGTGTCATTTCATTGAAAAAATACATGTTTTAGTACGTGCCGAATAGAGTACGAGACTAGTACTTATAAGACAAGGCTGAGTTCAGTGTCATTTCATTGAAAAAATACATGTTTTAGTGCGTTCCGAATACAGTCCGAGACTAGTACTTATAAGACAAGGCTGAGTTCAGTGTCATTTCATTGAAAAAATACATGTTTTAGTGCGTGTCGAATAGAGTACGAGACTAGTACTTATAAGACAACGGCTGAGTTCAGTGAAATTTCATTGAAAAAATACAGTTTTTAGTGCGTGCTGAATAGAGTACGAGACTAGTGCTTATAAGACAAGGCTCAGTTCAGTGTCATTTTATTGAAAAAATACATGTTTTAGTGCGTTCCGAATAGAGTACGAGACTAGTACTTATAAGACAACGGCTGAGTTCAGTGAAATTTCATTGAAAAAATATAGTGTTTAGTGCGTGCTGAATAGAGTACGAGACTAGTGCTTATAAGACAAGGCTTGGTTCAGTGTCATTTCATTGAAAAAATACATGTTTTAGTGCGTTCCGAATAGAGTACGAGACTAGTACTTATAAGACAACGGCTGAGTTCAGTGTCATTTCATTGAAAAAATACATGTTTTATTGCGTACCGAATAGAGTACGAGACTAGTACTTATATGACAACGGCTGAGTTCAGTGTCATTTCATTGAAAAAATACATGTTTTATTGCGTACCGAATAGAGTACGAGACTAGTACTTATAAGACAACGGCTGAGTTCAGTGTCATTTCATTGAAAAAATACATGTTCTAGTACGTGCCGAATAGAGTACGAGACTAGTACTTATAAGACAAGGCTGAGTTCAGTGTCATTTCATTGAAAAAATACATGTTTTAGTGCGTGCCGAATAGAGTACGAGACTAGTACTTATAAGACAAGGCTGAGTTCAGTGTCATTTCATTGAAAAAATACATGTTCTAGTACGTGCCGAATAGAGTACGAGACTAGTACTTATAAGACAACGGCTAAGTTCAGTGTCATTTCATTGAAAAAATACATGTTTTAGTGCGTTCCGAATAGAGTACGAGACTAGTACTTATAAGACAACGGCTGAGTTCAGTGTCATTTCATTGAAAAAATACGTGTTTTAGTGCGTTCCGAATAGAGTACGAGACTAGTACTTATAAGACAACGCCTGAGTTCAGTGTCATTTCATTGAAAAAATACATGTTTTCGTACGTGCCGAATAGAGTACCAGACTAGTACTTATAAGACAAGGCTGAGTTCAGTGTCATTTCATTGAAAAAATACATGTTCTAGTACGTGCCGAATAGAGTACGAGACTAGTACTTATAAGACAACGGCTAAGTTCAGTGTCATTTCATTGAAAAAATACATGTTTTAGTGCGTTCCGAATAGAGTACGAGACTAGTACTTATAAGACAACGGCTGAGTTCAGTGTCATTTCATTGAAAAAATACGTGTTTTAGTGCGTTCCGAATAGAGTACGAGACTAGTACTTATAAGACAACGCCTGAGTTCAGTGTCATTTCATTGAAAAAATACATGTTTTAGTACGTGCCGAATAGAGTACGAGACTAGTACTTATAAGACAAGGCTGAGTTCAGTGTCATTTCATTGAAAAAATACATCTTTTAGTGCGTTCCGAATACAGTCCGAGACTAGTACTTATAAGACAAGGCTGAGTTCAGTGTCATTTCATTGAAAAAATACATCTTTTAGTGCGTGTCGAATAGAGTACGAGACTAGTACTTATAAGACAACGGCTGAGTTCAGTGAAATTTCATTGAAAAAATACAGTTTTTAGTGCGTGCTGAATAGAGTACGAGACTAGTGCTTATAAGACAAGGCTCAGTTCAGTGTCATTTTATTGAAAAAATACATGTTTTAGTGCGTTCCGAATAGAGTACGAGACTAGTACTTATAAGACAACGGCTGAGTTCAGTGAAATTTCATTGAAAAAATATAGTGTTTAGTGCGTGCTGAATAGAGTACGAGGCTAGTGCTTATAAGACAAGGCTTGGTTCAGTGTCATTTCATTGAAAAAATACATGTTTTAGTGCGTTCCGAATAGAGTACGAGACTAGTACTTATAAGACAACGGCTGAGTTCAGTGTCATTTCATTGAAAAAATACGTGTCTTAGTACGTGCCGAATAGAGTACGAGACTAGTACTTATAAGACAACGGCTGAGTTCAGTGTCATTGCATTGAAAAAATACATGTTTTAGTGCGTGCCGAATAGAGTACGAGACTAGTACTTATAAGACAACGGCTGAGTTCAGTGTCATTTCATTGAAAAAATACCTGTTTTAGTGCGTGCTGAATAGAGTACGAGACTAGTGCTTATAAGACAAGGCTTGGTTCAGTGCCATTTCATTGAAAAAATACATGTTTTAGTGCGTTCCGAATAGAGTACGAGACTAGTACTTGTAAGACAACGGCTGAGTTCAGTGTCATTTCATTGAAAAAAATACATGTTTTAGTACGTGCCGAATAGAGTACGAGACTAGTACTTATAAGACAAGGCTGAGTTCAGTGTAATTTCATTGAAAAAATACATGTTTTAGTGCGTTCCGAATAGAGTACGAGACTAGTGCTTATAAGACAAGGCTTGGTTCAGTGTCATTTCATTGAAAAAATACATGTTTTAGTGCCTTCCGAATAGAGTACGAGACTAGTACTTATAAGACAACGGCTGAGTTCAGTGTCATTTCATTGAAAAAATACGTGTTTTAGTGCGTGCCGAATAGAGTACGAGACTAGTACTTATAAGACAAGGCTGAGTTCAGTGTCATTCCATTGAAAAAATACATGTTTTAGTGCGTGCCGAATAGAGTACGAGACTAGTACTTATAAGACAAGGCTGAGTTCAGTGTCATTTCATTGAAAAAATACATGTTCTAGTACGTGCCGAATAGAGTACGAGACTAGTACTTATAAGACAAGGCTGAGTTCAGTGTCATTTCATTGAAAAAATGCATGTTTTAGTGCGTGCCGAATAGAGTACGAGACTAGTACTTATAAGACAAGGCTGAGTTCAGTGTCATTTCATTGAAAAAATACATGTTTTAGTGCGTTCCGAATAGAGTACGAGACTAGTACTTATAAGACAAGGCTGAGTTCAGTGTCATTTCATTGAAAAAATACGTGTTTTAGTACGTGCCGAATACAGTACGAGACTAGTACTTATAAGACAACGGCTGAGTTCAGTGTCATTTCATTGAAAAAATACATGTTTTATTGCGTACCGAATAGAGTACGAGACTAGTACTTATAAGACAACGGCTGAGTTCAGTGTCATTTCATTGAAAAAATACATGTTTTATTGCGTACCGAATAGAGTACGAGACTAGTACTTATAAGACAAGGCTGAGTTCAGTGTCATTTCATTGAAAAAATACATGTTCTAGTACGTGCCGAATAGAGTACGAGACTAGTA
Source organism: Orbicella faveolata (assembly GCF_042242905.1). Taxonomy (NCBI): domain Eukaryota; kingdom Metazoa; phylum Cnidaria; class Anthozoa; order Scleractinia; family Merulinidae; genus Orbicella; species Orbicella faveolata. Next base: position 18,041,426 of record NW_028301541.1, read on the forward strand.
CTTATAAGACAAGGCTGAGTTCAGTGTCATTTCATTGAAAAAATACATGTTTTAGTGCGTGCCGAATAGAGTACGAGACTAGTACTTATAAGACAAGGCTGAGTTCAGTGTCATTTCATTGAAAAAATACATGTTCTAGTACGTGCCGAATAGAGTACGAGACTAGTACTTATAAGACAACGGCTAAGTTCAGTGTCATTTCATTGAAAAAATACATGTTTTAGTGCGTTCCGAATAGAGTACGAGACTAGTACTTATAAGACAACGGCTGAGTTCAGTGTCATTTCATTGAAAAAATACGTCTTTTAGTGCGTTCCGAATAGAGTACGAGACTAGTACTTATAAGACAACGCCTGAGTTCAGTGTCATTTCATTGAAAAAATACATGTTTTCGTACGTGCCGAATAGAGTACCAGACTAGTACTTATAAGACAAGGCTGAGTTCAGTGTCATTTCATTGAAAAAATACATGTTTTAGTGCGTTCCGAATACAGTCCGAGACTAGTACTTATAAGACAAGGCTGAGTTCAGTGTCATTTCATTGAAAAAATACATGTTTTAGTGCGTGTCGAATAGAGTACGAGACTAGTACTTATAAGACAACGGCTGAGTTCAGTGAAATTTCATTGAAAAAATACATGTTTTAGTGCGTTCCGAATAGAGTACGAGACTAGTACTTATAAGACAACGGCTGAGTTCAGTGTCATTTCATTGAAAAAATACGTGTTTTAGTACGTGCCGAATAGAGTACGAGACTAGTACTTATAAGACAACGGCTGAGTTCAGTGTCATTTCATTGAAAAAATACATGTTTTATTGCGTACCGAATAGAGTACGAGACTAGTACTTATAAGACAACGGCTGAGTTCAGTGTCATTTCATTGAAAAAATACATGTTTTATTGCGTACCGAATAGAGTACGAGACTAGTACTTATAAGACAAGGCTGAGTTCAGTGTCATTTCATTGAAAAAATACATGTTCTAGTACGTGCCGAATAGAGTACGAGACTAGTACTTATAAGACAAGGCTGAGTTCAGTGTCATTTCATTGAAAAAATACATGTTTTAGTGCGTGCCGAATAGAGTACGAGACTAGTACTTATAAGACAAGGCTGAGTTCAGTGTCATTGCATTGAAAAAATACATGTTCTAGTACGTGCCGAATAGAGTACGAGACTAGTACTTATAAGACAACGGCTAAGTTCAGTGTCATTTCATTGAAAAAATACATGTTTTAGTGCGTTCCGAATAGAGTACGAGACTAGTACTTATAAGACAACGGCTGAGTTCAGTGTCATTTCATTGAAAAAATACGTGTTTTAGTGCGTTCCGAATAGAGTACGAGACTAGTACTTATAAGACAACGCCTGAGTTCAGTGTCATTTCATTGAAAAAATACATGTTTTCGTACGTGCCGAATAGAGTACCAGACTAGTACTTATAAGACAAGGCTGAGTTCAGTGTCATTTCATTGAAAAAATACATGTTTTAGTGCGTTCCGAATACAGTCCGAGACTAGTACTTATAAGACAAGGCTGAGTTCAGTGTCATTTCATTGAAAAAATACATGTTTTAGTGCGTGTCGAATAGAGTACGAGACTAGTACTTATAAGACAACGGCTGAGTTCAGTGAAATTTCATTGAAAAAATACAGTTTTTAGTGCGTGCTGAATAGAGTACGAGACTAGTGCTTATAAGACAAGGCTCAGTTCAGTGTCATTTTATTGAAAAAATACATGTTTTACTGCGTTCCGAATAGAGTACGAGACTAGTACTTATAAGACAACGGCTGAGTTCAGTGAAATTTCATTGAAAAAATATAGTGTTTAGTGCGTGCTGAATAGAGTACGAGACTAGTGCTTATAAGACAAGGCTTGGTTCAGTGTCATTTCATTGAAAAAATACATGTTTTAGTGCGTTCCGAATAGAGTACGAGACTAGTACTTATAAGACAACGGCTGAGTTCAGTGTCATTTCATTGAAAAAATACGTGTCTTAGTACGTGCCGAATAGAGTACGAGACTAGTACTTATAAGACAACGGCTGAGTTCAGTGTCATTTCATTGAAAAAATACATGTTTTAGTGCGTTCCGAATAGGGTACGAGACTAGTACTTATAAGACAACGGCTGAGTTCAGTGTCATTTCATTGAAAAAATACATGTTTTCGTGCGTTCCGAATAGAGTACGAGACTAGTACTTATAAGACAACGGCTGAGTTCAGTGTCATTTCATTGAAAAAATACATGTTTTAGTGCGTTCCGAATAGAGTACGAGACTAGTACTTATAAGACAACGGCTGAGTTCAGTGTCATTTCATTGAAAAAATACGTGTTTTAGTACGTGCCGAATAGAGTACGAGACTAGTACTTATAAGACAAGGCTGAGTTCAGTGTCATTTCATTGAAAAAATACATGTTTTAGTGCGTTCCGAATAGAGTACGAGACTAGTACTTATAAGACAAGGCTGAGTTTAGTGTAATTTCATTGAAAAAATACATGTTTTAGTGCGTTCCGAATAGAGTACGAGACTAGTACTTATAAGACAAGGCTGAGTTCAGTGTCATTTCATTGAAAAAATACATGTTTTAGTGCGTTCCGAATAGAGTACGAGACTAGTACTTATAAGACAACGGCTGAGTTCAGTGTCATTTCATTGAAAAAATACATGTTTTAGTGCGTTCCGAATAGAGTACGAGACTAGTACTTATAAGACAACGGCTGAGTTCAGTGTCATATCATTGAAAAAATACATGTTTTAGTGCGTTCCGTATAGAGTACGAGACTAGTACTTATAAGACAACGGCTGAGTTCAGTGTCATTTCATTGAAAAAATACGTGTTTCAGTACGTGCCGAATAGAGTACGAGACTAGTACTTATAAGACAACGGCTGAGTTCAGTGTCATTTCATTCAAAAAATACGTGTTTTAGTCCGTGCCGAATAGAGTACGAGACTAGTACTTATAAGACAACGGCTGAGTTCAGTGTCATTTCATTGAAAAAATACATGTTTTAGTGCGTTCCGAATAGAGTACGAGACTAGTACTTATAAGACAACGGCTGAGTTCAGTGTCATTTCATTGAAAAAATACGTGTTTTAGTACGTGCCGAATAGAGTACGAGACTAGTACTTATAAGACAACGGCTGAGTTCAGTGTCATTTCATTGAAAAAATACGTGTTTTATTCCGTGCCGAATAGAGTACGAGACTAGTACTTATAAGACAAGGCTGAGTTCAGTGTCATTTCATTGAAAAAATACATGTTCTAGTACGTGCCGAATAGAGTACGAGACTAGTACTTATAAGACAAGGCTGAGTTCAGTGTCATTTCATTGAAAAAATACATGTTTTAGTGCGTTCCGAATAGAGTACGAGACTAGTACTTATAAGACAAGGATGAGTTCAGTGTCATTTCATTGAAAAAATACATGTTCTAGTACGTGCCGAATACAGTACGAGACTAGTACTTATAAGACAACGGCTGAGTTCAGTGTCATTTCATTGAAAAAATACATGTTTTAGTGCGTTCCGAATAGAGTACGAGACTAGTACTTATAAGACAACGGCTGAGTTCAGTGTCATTTCATTGAAAAAATACGTGTTTTAGTGCGTTCCGAATAGAGTACGAGACTAGTACTTATAAGACAACGGCTGAGTTCAGTGTCATTTCATTGAAAAAATACATGTTTTAGTGCGTGCCGAATAGAGTACGAGACTAGTACTTATAAGACAACGGCTGAGTTCAGTGTCATTTCATTGAAAAAATACCTGTTTTAGTACGTGCCGAATAGAGTACGAGACTAGTATTTATAAGACAACGGCTGAGTTCAGTGTCATTTCATTGAAAAAATACCTGTTTTAGTACGTGCCGAATAGAGTACGAGACTAGTACTTATAAGACAAGGCTGAGTTCAGTGTCATTTCATTGAAAAAATACATGTTTTAGTGCGTTCCGAATAGAGTACGAGACTAGTACTTATAAGACAAGGCTGAGTTCAGTGTCATTTCATTGAAAAAATACATGTTTTAGTGCGTGTCGAATAGAGTACGAGACTAGTACTTATAAGACAACGGCTGAGTTCAGTGAAATTTCATTGAAAAAATACAGTTTTTAGTGCGTGCTGAATAGAGTACGAGACTAGTGCTTATAAGACAAGGCTCAGTTCAGTGTCATTTTATTGAAAAAATACATGTTTTAGTGCGTTCCGAATAGAGTACGAGACTAGTACTTATAAGACAACGGCTGAGTTCAGTGAAATTTCATTGAAAAAATATAGTTTTTAGTGCGTGCTGAATAGAGTACGAGACTAGTGCTTATAAGACAAGGCTTGGTTCAGTGTCATTTCATTGAAAAAATACATGTTTTAGTGCGTTCCGAATAGAGTACGAGACTAGTACTTATAAGACAACGGCTGAGTTCAGTGTCATTTCATTGAAAAAATACGTGTTTTAGTACGTGCCGAATAGAGTACGAGACTAGTACTTATAAGACAACGGCTGAGTTCAGTGTCATTTCATTGAAAAAATACGTGTTTTATTCCGTGCCGAATAGAGTACGAGACTAGTACTTATAAGACAAGGCTGAGTTCAGTGTCATTTCATTGAAAAAATACATGTTCTAGTACGTGCCGAATAGAGTACGAGACTAGTACTTATAAGACAAGGCTGAGTTCAGTGTCATTTCATTGAAAAAATACATGTTTTAGTGCGTTCCGAATAGAGTACGAGACTAGTACTTATAAGACAAGGATGAGTTCAGTGTCATTTCATTGAAAAAATACATGTTCTAGTACGTGCCGAATACAGTACGAGACTAGTACTTATAAGACAACGGCTGAGTTCAGTGTCATTTCATTGAAAAAATACATGTTTTAGTGCGTTCCGAATAGAGTACGAGACTAGTACTTATAAGACAACGGCTGAGTTCAGTGTCATTTCATTGAAAAAATACGTGTTTTAGTGCGTTCCGAATAGAGTACGAGACTAGTACTTATAAGACAACGGCTGAGTTCAGTGTCATTTCATTGAAAAAATACATGTTTTAGTGCGTGCCGAATAGAGTACGAGACTAGTACTTATAAGACAACGGCTGAGTTCAGTGTCATTTCATTGAAAAAATACCTGTTTTAGTACGTGCCGAATAGAGTACGAGACTAGTATTTATAAGACAACGGCTGAGTTCAGTGTCATTTCATTGAAAAAATACCTGTTTTAGTACGTGCCGAATAGAGTACGAGACTAGTACTTATAAGACAAGGCTGAGTTCAGTGTCATTTCATTGAAAAAATACATGTTTTAGTGCGTTCCGAATAGAGTACGAGACTAGTACTTATAAGACAAGGCTGAGTTCAGTGTCATTTCATTGAAAAAATACATGTTTTAGTGCGTGTCGAATAGAGTACGAGACTAGTACTTATAAGACAACGGCTGAGTTCAGTGAAATTTCATTGAAAAAATACAGTTTTTAGTGCGTGCTGAATAGAGTACGAGACTAGTGCTTATAAGACAAGGCTCAGTTCAGTGTCATTTTATTGAAAAAATACATGTTTTAGTGCGTTCCGAATAGAGTACGAGACTAGTACTTATAAGACAACGGCTGAGTTCAGTGAAATTTCATTGAAAAAATATAGTTTTTAGTGCGTGCTGAATAGAGTACGAGACTAGTGCTTATAAGACAAGGCTTGGTTCAGTGTCATTTCATTGAAAAAATACATGTTTTAGTGCGTTCCGAATAGAGTACGAGACTAGTACTTATAAGACAACGGCTGAGTTCAGTGTCATTTCATTGAAAAAATACGTGTCTTAGTACGTGCCGAATAGAGTACGAGACTAGTACTTATAAGACAACGGCTGAGTTCAGTGTCATTTCATTGAAAAAATACATGTTTTAGTGCGTTCCGAATAGAGTACGAGACTAGTACTTATAAGATAACGGCTGAGTTCAGTGTCATTTCATTGAAAAAATACGTGTTTTAGTGCGTTCCGAATAGAGTACGAGACTAGTACTTATAAGACAACGGCTGAGTTCAGTGTCATTTCATTGAAAAAATACATGTTTTAGTGCGTTCCGAATAGAGTACGAGACTAGCACTTATAAGACAACGGCTGAGTTCAGTGTCATTTCATTGAAAAAATACATGTTTTAGTGCGTTCCGAATAGAGTACGAGACTAGTACTTATAAGACAACGGCTGAGTTCAGCGTCATTTCATTGAAAAAATACATGTTTTAGTGCGTTCCGAATAGAGTACGAGACTAGTACTTATAAGACAACGGCTGAGTTCAGTGTCATTTCATTGAAAAAATACATGTTTTAGTGCGTTCCGAATAGAGTACGAGACTAGTACTTATAAGACAAGGCTGAGTTCAGTGTCATTTCATTGAAAAAATACATGTTTTAGTGCGTGTCGAATAGAGTACGAGACTAGTACTTATAAGACAACGGCTAAGTTCAGTGAAATTTCATTGAAAAAATACAGTTTTTAGTGCGTGCTGAATAGAGTACGAGACTAGTGCTTATAAGACAAGGCTCAGTTCAGTGTCATTTTATTGAAAAAATACATGTTTTAGTGCGTTCCGAATAGAGTACGAGACTAGTACTGATAAGACAACGGCTGAGTTCAGTGAAATTTCATTGAAAAAATATAGTTTTTAGTGCGTGCTGAATAGAGTACGAGACTAGTGCTTATAAGACAAGGCTTGGTTCAGTGTCATTTCATTGAAAAAATACATGTTTTAGTGCGTTCCGAATAGAGTACGAGACTACTACTTATAAGACAACGGCTGAGTTCAGTGTCATTTCATTGAAAAAATACGTGTCTTAGTACGTGCCGAATAGAGTACGAGACTAGTACTTATAAGACAAGGCTGAGTTCAGTGTCATTTCATTGAAAAAATACATGTTTTAGTGCGTTCCGAATAGAGTACGAGACTAGTACTTATAAGACAACGGCTGAGTTCAGTGTCATTTCATTGAAAAAATACGTGTTTTAGTGCGTTCCGAATAGAGTACGAGACTAGTACTTATAAGACAACGGCTGAGTTCAGTGTCATTTCATTGAAAAAATACATGTTTTAGTGCGTTCCGAATAGAGTACGAGACTAGTACTTATAAGACAACGGCTGAGTTCAGTGTCATTTCATTGAAAAAATACATGTTTTAGTGCGTTCCGAATAGACTACGAGACTAGTACTTATAAGACAACGGCTGAGTTCAGCGTCATTTCATTGAAAAAATACATGTTTTAGTGCGTTCCGAATAGAGTACGAGACTAGTACTTAAAAGACAACGGCTGAGTTCAGTGTCATTTCATTGAAAAAATACATGTTTTAGTGCGTTCCGAATAGAGTACGAGACTAGTACTTATAAGACAACGGCTGAGTTCAGTGTCATTTCATTGAAAAAATACATGTTTTAGTGCGTTCCGAATAGAGTACGAGACTAGCACTTATAAGACAACGGCTGAGTTCAGTGTCATTTCATTGAAAAAATACATGTTTTAGTGCGTTCCGAATAGAGTACGAGACTAGTACTTATAAGACAACGGCTGAGTTCAGCGTCATTTCATTGAAAAAATACATGTTTTAGTGCGTTCCGAATAGAGTACGAGACTACTACTTATAAGACAACGGCTGAGTTCAGTGTCATTTCATTGAAAAAATACATGTTTTAGTGCGTTCCGAATAGAGTACGAGACTAGTACTTATAAGACAACGGCTGAGTTCAGTGAAATTTCATTGAAAAAATATAGTTTTTAGTGCGTGCTGAATAGAGTACGAGACTAGTGCTTATAAGACAAGGCTTGGTTCAGTGTCATTTCATTGAAAAAATACATGTTTTAGTGCGTTCCGAATAGGGTACGAGACTAGTACTTATAAGACAACGGCTGAGTTCAGTGTCATTTCATTGAAAAAATACGTGTCTTAGTACGTGCCGAATAGAGTACGAGACTAGTACTTATAAGACAAGGCTGAGTTCAGTGTCATTTCATTGAAAAAATACATGTTTTAGTGCGTTCCGAATAGAGTACGAGACTAGTACTTATAAGACAACGGCTGAGTTCAGTGTCATTTCATAGAAAAAATACGTGTTTTAGTGCGTTCCGAATAGAGTACGAGACTAGTACTTATAAGACAACGGCTGAGTTCAGTGTCATTTCATTGAAAAAATACATGTTTTAGTGCGTTCCGAATAGAGTACGAGACTAGTACTTATCAGACAACGGCTGAGTTCAGTGTCATTTCATTGAAAAAATACATGTTTTAGTGCGTTCCGAATAGAGTACGAGACTAGTACTTATAAGACAACGGCTGAGTTCATCGTCATTTCATTGAAAAAATACATGTTTTAGTGCGTTCCGAATAGAGTACGAGACTAGTACTTAAAAGACAACGGCTGAGTTCAGTGTCATTTCATTGAAAAAATACATGTTTTAGTGCGTTCCGAATAGAGTACGAGACTAGTACTTATAAGACAACGGCTGAGTTCAGTGTCATTTCATTGAAAAAATACGTGTTTTAGTACGTGCCGAATAGAGTACGAGACTAGTACTTATAAGACAAGGCTGAGTTCAGTGTCATTTCATTGAAAAAATACATGTTTTAGTGCGTTCCGAATAGAGTACGAGACTAGTACTTATAAGACAAGGCTGAGTTCAGTGTAATTTCATTGAAAAAATACATGTTTTAGTGCGTTCCGAATAGAGTACGAGACTAGTACTTATAAGACAAGGCTGAGTTCAGTGTCATTTCATTGAAAAAATACGTGTTTTAGTACGTGCCGAATAGAGTACGAGACTAGTACTTATAAGACAACGGCTGAGTTCAGTGTCATTTCATTGAAAAAATACGTGTTTTAGTACGTGCCGAATAGAGTACGAGACTAGTACTTATAAGACAAGGCTGAGTTCAGTGTCATTTCATTGAAAAAATACATGTTTTAGTGCGTTCCGAATAGACTACGAGACTAGTACTTATAAGACAACGGCTGAGTTCAGCGTCATTTCATTGAAAAAATACATGTTTTAGTGCGTTCCGAATAGACTACGAGACTAGTACTTATAAGACAACGGCTGAGTTCAGCGTCATTTCATTGAAAAAATACATGTTTTAGTGCGTTCCGAATAGAGTACGAGACTAGTACTTAAAAGACAACGTCTGAGTTCAGTGTCATTTCATTGAAAAAATACATGTTTTAGTGCGTTCCGAATAGAGTACGAGACTAGTACTTATAAGACAACGGCTGAGTTCAGTGTCATTTCATTGAAAAAATACATGTTTTAGTGCGTTCCGAATAGAGTACGAGACTAGCACTTATAAGACAACGGCTGAGTTCAGTGTCATTTCATTGAAAAAATACATGTTTTAGTGCGTTCCGAATAGAGTACGAGACTAGTACTTATAAGACAACGGCTGAGTTCAGTGTCATTTCATTGAAAAAATACATGTTTTAGTGCGTTCCGAATAGAGTACGAGACTAGTACTTATAAGACAACGGCTGAGTTCAGTGTCATTTCATTGAAAAAATACATGTTTTAGTGCGTTCCGAATAGACTACGAGACTAGTACTTATAAGACAACGGCTGAGTTCAGCGTCATTTCATTGAAAAAATACATGTTTTAGTGCGTTCCGAATAGAGTACGAGACTAGTACTTAAAAGACAACGGCTAAGTTCAGTGTCATTTCATTGAAAAAATACATGTTTTAGTGCGTTCCGAATAAAGTACGAGACTAGTACTTATAAGACAACGGCTGAGTTCAGTGTCATTTCATTGAAAAAATACGTGTTTTAGTACGTGCCGAATAGAGTACGAGACTAGTACTTATAAGACAAGGCTGAGTTCAGTGTCATTTCATTGAAAAAATACATGTTTTAGTGCGTTCCGAATAGAGTACGAGACTAGTACTTATAAGACAAGGCTGAGTTTAGTGTAATTTCATTGAAAAAATACATGTTTTAGTGCGTTCCGAATAGAGTACGAGACTAGTACTTATAAGACAAGGCTGAGTTCAGTGTCATTTCATTGAAAAAATACGTGTTTTAGTACGTGCCGAATAGAGTACGAGACTAGTACTTATAAGACAACGGCTGAGTTCAGTGTCATTTCATTGAAAAAATACATGTTTTAGTGCGTTCCGAATAGAGTACGAGACTAGCACTTATAAGACAACGGCTGAGTTCAGTGTCATTTCATTGAAAAAATACATGTTTTAGTGCGTTCCGAATAGAGTACGAGACTAGTACTTATAAGACAACGGCTGAGTTCAGTGTCATTTCATTGAAAAAATACATGTTTTAGTGCGTTCCGAATAGAGTACGAGACTAGTACTTATAAGACAAGGCTGAGTTCAGTGTCATTTCATTGAAAAAATACATGTTTTAGTGCGTGTCGAATAGAGTACGAGACTAGTACTTATAAGACAACGGCTAAGTTCAGTGAAATTTCATTGAAAAAATACAGTTTTTAGTGCGTGCTGAATAGAGTACGAGACTAGTGCTTATAAGACAAGGCTCAGTTCAGTGTCATTTTATTGAAAAAATACATGTTTTAGTGCGTTCCGAATAGAGTACGAGACTAGTACTTATAAGACAACGGCTGAGTTCAGTGAAATTTCATTGAAAAAATATAGTTTTTAGTGCGTGCTGAATAGAGTACGAGACTAGTGCTTATAAGACAAGGCTTGGTTCAGTGTCATTTCATTGAAAAAATACATGTTTTAGTGCGTTCCGAATAGAGTACGAGACTAGTACTTATAAGACAACGGCTGAGTTCAGTGTCATTTCATTGAAAAAATACGTGTCTTAGTACGTGCCGAATAGAGTACGAGACTAGTACTTATAAGACAACGGCTGAGTTCAGTGTCATTTCATTGAAAAAATACATGTTTTAGTGCGTTCCGAATAGAGTACGAGACTAGTACTTATAAGACAACGGCTGAGTTCAGTGTCATTTCATTGAAAAAATACGTGTTTTAGTGCGTTCCGAATAGAGTACGAGACTAGTACTTATAAGACAACGGCTGAGTTCAGTGTCATATCATTGAAAAAATACATGTTTTAGTGCGTTCCGAATAGAGTACGAGACTAGTACTTATAAGACAACGGCTGAGTTCAGTGTCATTTCATTGAAAAAATACATGTTTTAGTGCGTTCCGAATAGACTACGAGACTAGTACTTATAAGACAACGGCTGAGTTCAGCGTCATTTCATTGAAAAAATACATGTTTTAGTGCGTTCCGAATAGAGTACGAGACTAGTACTTAAAAGACAACGGCTGAGTTCAGTGTCATTTCATTCAAAAAATACATGTTTTAGTGCGTTCCGAATAGAGTACGAGACTAGTACTTATAAGACAACGGCTGAGTTCAGTGTCATTTCATTGAAAAAATACGTGTTTTAGTACGTGCCGAATAGAGTACGAGACTAGTACTTATAAGACAAGGCTGAGTTCAGTGTCATTTCATTGAAAAAATACATGTTTTAGTGCGTTCCGAATAGAGTACGAGACTAGTACTTATAAGACAAGGATGAGTTTAGTGTAATTTCATTGAAAAAATACATGTTTTAGTGCGTTCCGAATAGAGTACGAGACTAGTACTTATAAGACAAGGCTGAGTTCAGTGTCATTTCATTGAAAAAATACGTGTTTTAGTACGTGCCGAATAGAGTACGAGACTAGTACTTATAAGACAACGGCTGAGTTCAGTGTCATTTCATTGAAAAAATACGTGTTTTAGTACGTGCCGAATAGAGTACGAGACTAGTACTTATAAGACAAGGCTGAGTTCAGTGTCATTTCATTGAAAAAATACGTGTTTTAGTACGTGCCGAATAGAGTACGAGACTAGTACTTATAAGACAACGGCTGAGTTCAGTGTCATTTCATTGAAAAAATACATGTTTTAGTGCGTTCCGAATAGAGTACGAGACTAGTACTTATAAGACAACGGCTGAGTTCAGTGTCATTTCATTGAAAAAATACATGTTTTAGTGCGTTCCGAATAGAGTACGAGTCTAGTACTTATAAGACAACGGCTGAGTTCAGTGTCATTTCATTGAAAAAATACGTGTTTTAGTACGCGCCGAATAGAGTACGAGACTAGTACTTATAAGACAACGGCTGAGTTCAGTGTCATTTCATTGAAAAAATACGTGTTTTAGTCCGTGCCGAATAGAGTACGAGACTAGTACTTATAAGACAAGGCTGAGTTCAGTGTCATTTCATTGAAAAAATACATGTTTTAGTGCGTGCCGAATAGAGTACGAGACTAGTACTTATAAGACAAGGCTGAGTTCAGTGTCATTGCATTGAAAAAATACATGTTTTAGTGCGTGCCGAATAGAGTACGAGACTAGTACTTATAAGACAAGGCTGAGTTCAGTGTCATTTCATTGAAAAAATACATGTTTTATTGCGTGCCGAATAGAGTACGAGACTAGTACTTATAAGACAAGGCTGAGTTCAGTGTCATTTCATTGAAAAAATACATGTTTTAGTACGTGCCGAATAGAGTACGAGACTAGTACTTATAAGACAAGGCTGAGTTCAGTGTCATTTCATTGAAAAAATACGTGTTTTAGTACGTGCCGAATAGAGTACGAGACTAGTACTTATAAGACAACGGCTGAGTTCAGTGTCATTTCATTGAAAAAATACATGTTTTAGTGCGTTCCGAATAGAGTACGAGACTAGTACTTATAAGACAACGGCTGAGTTCAGTGTCATTTCATTGAAAAAATACATGTTTTAGTGCGTTCCGAATAGAGTACGAGTCTAGTACTTATAAGACAACGGCTGAGTTCAGTGTCATTTCATTGAAAAAATACGTGTTTTAGTACGCGCCGAATAGAGTACGAGACTAGTACTTATAAGACAACGGCTGAGTTCAGTGTCATTTCATTGAAAAAATACGTGTTTTAGTCCGTGCCGAATAGAGTACGAGACTAGTACTTATAAGACAAGGCTGAGTTCAGTGTCATTTCATTGAAAAAATACATGTTTTAGTGCGTGCCGAATAGAGTACGAGACTAGTACTTATAAGACAAGGCTGAGTTCAGTGTCATTGCATTGAAAAAATACATGTTTTAGTGCGTGCCGAATAGAGTACGAGACTAGTACTTATAAGACAAGGCTGAGTTCAGTGTCATTTCATTGAAAAAATACATGTTTTATTGCGTGCCGAATAGAGTACGAGACTAGTACTTATAAGACAAGGCTGAGTTCAGTGTCATTTCATTGAAAAAATACATGTTTTAGTACGTGCCGAATAGAGTACGAGACTAGTACTTATAAGACAAGGCTGAGTTCAGTGTCATTTCATTGAAAAAATACATGTTTTATTGCGTGCCGAATAGAGTACGAGACTAGTACTTATAAGACAACGGCTGAGTTCAGTGTCATTTCATTGAAAAAATACGTGTTTTAGTGCGTTCCGAATAGAGTACGAGACTAGTACTTATAAGACAACGGCTGAGTTCAGTGTCATTTCATTGAAAATATACGTGTTTTAGTGCGTTCCGAATAGAGTACGAGACTAGTACTTATAAGACAAGGCTGAGTTCAGTGAAATTTCATTGAAAAAAATACATGTTTTATTGTGTGCCGAATAGAGTACGAGACTAGTACTTATAAGACAAGGCTGAGTTCAGTGTCATTTCATTGAAAAAATACGTGTTTTAGTGCGTTCCGAATAGAGTACGAGACTAGTACTTATAAGACAAGGCTGAGTTCAGTGTCATTTCATTGTGAAAATACATGTTTTATTGTGTGCCGAATAGAGTATGAGACTAGTACTTATAAGACAAGGTTGAGTTCAGTGTCATTTCATTGAAAAAATACGTGTTTTAGTACGTGCCGAATAGAGTACGAGACTAGTACTTATAAGACAACGGCTGAGTTCAGTGAAATTTCATTGAAAAAAATACATGTTTTATTGTGTGCCGAATAGAGTACGAGACTAGTACTTATAAGACAAGGCTGAGTTCAGTGTCCTTTTATTGAAAAAATACGTGTTTTAGTACGTGCCGAATAGAGTACGAGACTAGTTCTTATAAGACAAGGCTGAGTTCAGTGTCATTTCATTGAAAAAAATACATGTTTTAGTACGTGCCGAATAGAGTACGAGACTAGTACTTATAAGACAAGGCTGAGTTCAGTGAAATTTCATTGGAAAAAATACATGTTTTATTGTGTGCCGAATAGAGTACGAGACTAGTACTTATAAGACAAGGCTGAGTTCAGTGTCATTTCATTGAAGAAATACGTGTTTTAGTACGTGCCGAATAGACTACGAGACTAGTTCTTATAAGACAAGGCTGAGTTCAGTGAAATTTCATTGAAAAAAATACATGTTTTAGAGCGTTCCGAATAGAGTACGATACTAGTACTTATAAGACAAGGCTGAGTTCAGTGTCATTTCATTGAAAAAATACATGTTCTAGTACGTGCCGAATAGAGTACGAGACTAGTACTTATAAGACAACGGCTGAGTTCAGTGTCATTTCATTGAAAAAATACATGTTTTAGTGCGTGCCGAATAGAGTACGAGACTAGTACTTATAAGACAAGGCTGAGTTCAGTGTCATTTCATTGAAAAAATACGTGTTTTAGTACGTGCCGAATAGAGTACGAGACTAGTTCTTATAAGACAAGGCTGAGTTCAGTGTCATTTCATTGAAAAAAATACATGTTTTAGTACGTGCCGAATAGCGTACGAGACTAGTACTTATAAGACAAGGCTGAGTTCAGTGAAATTTCATTGGAAAAAATACATGTTTTATTGTGTGCCGAATAGAGTACGAGACTAGTACTTATAAGACAAGGCTGAGTTCAGTGTCATTTCATTGAAAAAATACGTGTTTTAGTACGTGCCGAATAGAGTACGAGACTAGTTCTTATAAGACAAGGCTGAGTTCAGTGAAATTTCATTGAAAAAAATACATGTTTTAGAGCGTTCCGAATAGAGTACGAGACTAGTACTTATAAGACAAGGCTGAGTTCAGTGAAATTTCATTGAAAAAAATACATGTTTTAGTACGTGCCGAATAGAGTACGAGACTAGTACTTATAAGACAAGGCTGAGTTCAGTGAAATTTCATTGAAAAAAATACATGTTCTAGTACGTGCCGAATAGAGTACGAGACTAGTACTTATAAGACAAGGCTGAGTTCAGTGTCATTTCATTGAAAAAATACGTGTTTTAGTACGTGCCGAATAGAGTACGAGACTAGTTCTTATAAGACAAGGCTGAGTTCAGTGTCATTTCATTGAAAAAAATACATGTTTTAGTACGTGCCGAATAGAGTACGAGACTAGTACTTATAAGACAAGGCTGAGTTCAGTGAAATTTCATTGGAAAAAATACATGTTTTATTGTGTGCCGAATAGAGTACGAGACTAGTACTTATAAGACAAGGCTGAGTTCAGTGTCATTTCATTGAAAAAATACGTGTTTTAGTACGTGCCGAATAGAGTACGAGACTAGTTCTTATAAGACAAGGCTGAGTTCAGTGAAATTTCATTGAAAAAAATACATGTTTTAGAGCGTTCCGAATAGAGTACGAGACTAGTTCTTATAAGACAAGGCTGAGTTCAGTGTCATTTCATTGAAAAAATGCATGTTTTAGTGCGTGCCGAATAGAGTACGAGACTAGTACTTATAAGACAAGGCTGAGTTCAGTGTCATTTCATTGAAAAAATACATGTTTTAGTGCGTGCCGAATAGAGTACGAGACTAGTACTTATAAGACAAGGCTGAGTTCAGTGTCATTTCATTGAAAAAATACGTGTTTTAGTACGTGCCGAATAGAGTACGAGACTAGTTCTTATAAGACAAGGCTGAGTTCAGTGTCATTTCATTGAAAAAAATACATGTTTTAGTACGTGCCGAATAGCGTACGAGACTAGTACTTATAAGACAAGGCTGAGTTCAGTGAAATTTCATTGGAAAAAATACATGTTTTATTGTGTGCCGAATAGAGTACGAGACTAGTACTTATAAGACAAGGCTGAGTTCAGTGTCATTTCATTGAAAAAATACGTGTTTTAGTACGTGCCGAATAGAGTACGAGACTAGTTCTTATAAGACAAGGCTGAGTTCAGTGAAATTTCATTGAAAAAAATACATGTTTTAGAGCGTTCCGAATAGAGTACGAGACTAGTACTTATAAGACAAGGCTGAGTTCAGTGAAATTTCATTGAAAAAAATACATGTTTTAGTACGTGCCGAATAGAGTACGAGACTAGTACTTATAAGACAAGGCTGAGTTCAGTGAAATTTCATTGAAAAAAATACATGTTCTAGTACGTGCCGAATAGAGTACGAGACTAGTACTTATAAGACAAGGCTGAGTTCAGTGTCATTTCATTGAAAAAATACGTGTTTTAGTACGTGCCGAATAGAGTACGAGACTAGTTCTTATAAGACAAGGCTGAGTTCAGTGTCATTTCATTGAAAAAAATACATGTTTTAGTACGTGCCGAATAGAGTACGAGACTAGTACTTATAAGACAAGGCTGAGTTCAGTGAAATTTCATTGGAAAAAATACATGTTTTATTGTGTGCCGAATAGAGTACGAGACTAGTACTTATAAGACAAGGCTGAGTTCAGTGTCATTTCATTGAAAAAATACGTGTTTTAGTACGTGCCGAATAGAGTACGAGACTAGTTCTTATAAGACAAGGCTGAGTTCAGTGAAATTTCATTGAAAAAAATACATGTTTTAGAGCGTTCCGAATAGAGTACGAGACTAGTTCTTATAAGACAAGGCTGAGTTCAGTGTCATTTCATTGAAAAAATGCATGTTTTAGTGCGTGCCGAATAGAGTACGAGACTAGTACTTATAAGACAAGGCTGAGTTCAGTGTCATTTCATTGAAAAAATACATGTTCTAGTACGTGCCGAATAGAGTACGAGACTAGTACTTATAAGACAACGGCTGAGTTCAGTGTCATTTCATTGAAAAAATACATGTTTTAGTGCGTGCCGAATAGAGTACGAGACTAGTATTTATAAGACAAGGCTGAGTTCAGTGTCATTTCATTGAAAAAATACGTGTTTTAGTACGTGCCGAATAGAGTACGAGACTAGTTCTTATAAGACAAGGCTGAGTTCAGTGTCATTTC
The DNA here is from genome assembly GCF_042242905.1 of Orbicella faveolata. Classification (NCBI taxonomy): domain Eukaryota; kingdom Metazoa; phylum Cnidaria; class Anthozoa; order Scleractinia; family Merulinidae; genus Orbicella; species Orbicella faveolata. Next base: position 18,058,553 of record NW_028301541.1, read on the forward strand.
ATTGAAAAAAATACATGTTTTAGTACGTGCCGAATAGAGTACGAGACTAGTACTTATAAGACAAGGCTGAGTTCAGTGAAATTTCATTGGAAAAAATACATGTTTTATTGTGTGCCGAATAGAGTACGAGACTAGTACTTATAAGACAAGGCTGAGTTCAGTGTCATTTCATTGAAAAAATACGTGTTTTAGTACGTGCCGAATAGAGTACGAGACTAGTTCTTATAAGACAAGGCTGAGTTCAGTGAAATTTCATTGAAAAAAATACATGTTTTAGAGCGTTCCGAATAGAGTACGAGACTAGTACTTATAAGACAACGGCTGAGTTCAGTGTCATTTCATTGAAAAAATACATGTTTTAGTGCGTTCCGAATAGAGTACGAGACTAGTACTTATAAGACAACGGCTGAGTTCAGTGTCATTTCATTGAAAAAATACGTGTTTTAGTGCGTTCCGAATAGAGTACGAGACTAGTACTTATAAGACAAGGCTGAGTTCAGTGTCATTTCATTGAAAAAATACATGTTCTAGTACGTGCCGAATAGAGTACGAGACTAGTACTTATAAGACAACGGCTGAGTTCAGTGTCATTTCATTGAAAAAATACATGTTTTAGTGCGTGCCGAATAGAGTACGAGACTAGTACTTATAAGACAAGGCTGAGTTCAGTGTCATTGCATTGAAAAAATACATGTTTTAGTGCGTGCCGAATAGAGTACGAGACTAGTACTTATAAGACAAGGCTGAGTTCAGTGTCATTTCATTGAAAAAATACATGTTTTAGTGCGTGTCGCATAGAGTACGAGACTAGTACTTATAAGACAACGTCTGAGTTCAGTGTCATTTCATTGAAAAAATACCTGTTTTAGTACGTGCCGAATAGAGTACGAGACTAGTATTTATAAGACAACGGCTGAGTTCAGTGTCATTTCATTGAAAAAAATACATGTTTTAGTGCGTTCCGAATAGAGTACGAGACTAGTACTTATAAGACAACGGCTGAGTTCAGTGTCATTTCATTGAAAAAATATAGTGTTTAGTGTGTGCTGAATAGAGTACGAGACTAGTGCTTATAAGACAAGGCTTGGTTTAGTGTCATTTCATTGAAAAAATACATGTTTTAGTGCGTGCCGAATAGAGTACGAGACTAGTACTTATAAGACAACGGCTGAGTTCAGTGAAATTTCATTGAAAAAATACAGTTTTTAGTGCGTGCTGAATAGAGTACGAGACTAGTTGTTATAAGACAAGGCTTGGTTCAGTGCCATTTCATTGAAAAAATACATGTTTTAGTGCGTTCCGAATAGAGTACGAGACTAGTACTTATAAGACAACGGCTGAGTTCAGTGTCATTTCATTGAAAAAAATACATGTTTTAGTACGTGCCGAATAGAGTACGAGACTAGTACTTATAGGACAACGGCTGAGTTCAGTGTCATTTCATTGAAAAAATACATGTTTTAGTGCGTTCCGAATAGAGTACGAGACTAGTACTTATAAGACAACGGCTGAGTTCAGTGTCATTTCATTGAAAAAATACGTGTTTTAGTGCGTTCCGAATAGAGTACGAGACTAGTACTTATAAGACAACGGCTGAGTTCAGAGTCATTTCATTGAAAAAATACATGTTTTAGTGCGTTCCGAATAGAGTACGAGACTAGTACTTATAAGACAACGGCTGAGTTCAGTGTCATTTCATTGAAAAAATATAGTGTTTAGTGTGTGCTGAATAGAGTACGAGACTAGTGCTTATAAGACAAGGCTTGGTTTAGTGTCATTTCATTGAAAAAATACATGTTTTAGTGCGTGCCGAATAGAGTACGAGACTAGTACTTATAAGACAACGGCTGAGTTCAGTGAAATTTCATTGAAAAAATACAGTTTTTAGTGCGTGCTGAATAGAGTACGAGACTAGTGCTTATAAGACAAGGCTTGGTTCAGTGCCATTTCATTGAAAAAATACATGTTTTAGTGCGTTCCGAATAGAGTACGAGACTAGTACTTATAAGACAACGGCTGAGTTCAGTGTCATTTCATTGAAAAAAATACATGTTTTAGTACGTGCCGAATAGAGTACGAGACTAGTACTTATAAGACAACGGCTGAGTTCAGTGTCATTTCATTGAAAAAATACATGTTTTATTGCGTTCCGCATAGAGTACGAGACTAGTACTTATAAGACAACGGCTTAGTTCAGTGTCATTTCATTGAAAAAATACATGTTTTAGTGCGTGCCGAATAGAGTACGAGACTAGTACTTATAAGACAACGGCTGAGTTCAGTGTCATTTCATTGAAAAAATACATGTTTTCGTGCGTTCCGAATAGAGTACGAGACTAGTACTTATAACACAACGGCTGAGTTCAGTGTCATTTCATTGAAAAAATACAGTTTTTTAGTGCGTGCTGAATAGAGTACGAGACTAGTGCTTATAAGACAACGGCTGAGTTCAGTGTCATTTTATTGAAAAAATACATGTTTTAGTGCGTTCCGAATAGAGTACGAGACTAGTACTTATAAGACAACGGCTGAGTTCAGTGAAATTTCATTGAAAAAATATAGTTTTTAGTGCGTGCTGAATAGAGTACGAGACTAGTGCTTATAAGACAAGGCTTGCTTCAGTGCCATTTCATTGAAAAAATACATGTTTTAGTGCTTTCCGAATAGAGTACGAGACTAGTACTTGTAAGACAACGGCTGAGTTCAGTGTCATTTCATTGAAAAAAATACATGTTTTAGAGCGTGCCGAATAGAGTACGAGACTAGTACTTATAAGACAAGGCTGAGTTCAGTGTCATTTCATTGAAAAAATACATGTTTTAGTGCGTTCCGAATAGAGTACGAGACTAGTACTTATAAGACAAAGCTGAGTTCAGTGTCATTTCATTGAAAAAATACATGTTTTAGTGCGTTCCGAATAGAGTACGAGACTAGTACTTATAAGACAACGGCTGAGTTCAGTGTCATTTCATTGAAAAAATACGTGTTTTAGTGCGTTCCGAATAGACTACGAGACTAGTACTTTTAAGACAACGGCTGAGTTCAGTGTCATTTCATTGAAAAAATACATGTTTTAGTGCGTTCCGAATAGAGTACGAGACTAGTACTTATAAGACAAGGCTGAGTTCAGTGAAATTTCATTGAAAAAAATAGACGTTTTATTGTGTGCCGAATAGAGTACGACACTAGTACTTATAAGACAAGGCTGAGTTCAGTGTCATTTCATTGAAAAAATACGTGTTTTAGTACGTGCCGAATAGAGTACGAGACTAGTACTTATAAGACAAGGCTGAGTTCAGTGTCATTTCATTGAAAAAATACGTGTTTTAGTACGTGCCGAATAGAGTACGAGACTAGTACTTATAAGACAAGGCTGAGTTCAGTGTCATTTCATTGAAAAAATACATGTTTTAGTGTGCCGAATAGAGTACGACACTAGTACTTATAAGACAAGGCTGAGTTCAGTGAAATTTCATTGAAAAAAATACATGTTTTAGAGCGTTCCGAATAGAGTACGAGACTAGTACTTATAAGACAAGGCTGAGTTCAGTGTCCTTTCATTGAAAAAATACATGCTTTATTGTGTGCCGAATAGAGTACGAGACTAGTACTTATAAGACAAGGCTGAGTTCAGTGTCATTTCATTGAAAAAATACGTGTTTTAGTACGTGCCGAATAGAGTACGAGACTAGTACTTATAAGACAAGGCTGAGTTCAGTGTCATTTCATTGAAAAAATACGTGTTTTAGTACGTGCCGAATAGAGTACGAGACTAGTACTTATAAGACAAGGCTGAGTTCAGTGTCATTTCATTGAAAAAATACATGTTTTAGTGTGCCGAATAGAGTACGACACTAGTACTTATAAGACAAGGCTGAGTTCAGTGAAATTTCATTGAAAAAAATACATGTTTTAGTACGTGCCGAATAGAGTACGAGACTAGTACTTATAAGACAAGGCTGAGTTCAGTGTCATTTCATTGAAAAAATACATGTTTTATTGTGTCCCGAATAGAGTACGAGACTAGTACTTATAAGACAAGGCTGAGTTCAGTGAAATTTCATTGAAAAAAAATACATGTTTTAGAGCGTGCCGAATAGAGTACGAGACTAGTACTTATAAGACAAGGCTGAGTTCAGTGTCATTTCATTGAAAAAATACATGTTTTAGTGCGTTCCGAATAGAGTACGAGACTAGTACTTATAAGACAAGGCTGAGTTCAGTGTCATTTCATTGAAAAAATACGTGTTTTAGTACGTGCCGAATAGAGTATGAGACTAGTACTTATAAGACAAGGCTGAGTTCAGTGTCATTTCATTGAAAAAATACATGTTTTATTGTGTGCCGAATAGAGTACGAGACTAGTACTTATAAGACAAGGCTGAGTTCAGTGTCATTTCATTGAAAAAATACGTGTTTTAGTACGTGCCGAATAGAGTACGAGACTAGTACTTATAAGACAAGGCTGAGTTCAGTGAAATTTCATTGAAAAAATACATGTTTTATTGTGTGCCCAATAGAGTACGAGACTAGTACTTAAAAGACAAGGCTGAGTTCAGTGAAATTTCATTGAAAAAAATACATGTTTTAGTACGTGCCGAATAGAGTACGAGACTAGTACTTATAAGACAAGGCTGAGTTCAGTGTCATTTCATTGAAAAAAATACATGTTTTAGAGCGTGCCGAATAGAGTACGAGACTAGTACTTATAAGACAAGGCTGAGTTCAGTGTCATTTCATTGAAAAAAATACATGTTTTAGAGCGTGCCGAATAGAGTACGAGACTAGTACTTATAAGACAAGGCTGAGTTCAGTGTCATTTCATTGAAAAAATACATGTTTTAGTGCGTTCCGAATAGAGTACGAGACTAGTACTTATAAGACAACGGCTGAGTTCGGTGTCATTTCATTGAAAAAATACGTGTTTTAGTGCGTTCCGAATAGAGTACGAGACTAGTACTTATAAGACAACGGCTGAGTTCAGTGTCATTTCATTGAAAATATACGTGTTTTAGTGCGTTCCGAATAGACTACGAGACTAGTACTTATAAGACAAGGCTGAGTTCAGTGAAATTTCATTGAAAAAAATACATGTTTTAGAGCGTTCCGAATAGAGTACGATACTAGTACTTATAAGACAAGGCTGAGTTCAGTGTCATTTCATTGAAAAAATACATGTTTTAGTGCGTGCCGAATAGAGTACGAGACTAGTACTTATAAGACAAGGCTGAGTTCAGTGTCATTTCATTGAAAAAATACTGATTTTAGTACGTGCCGAATAGAGTACGAGACTAGTACTTATAAGACAACGGCTGAGTTCAGTGTCATTTCATTGAAAAAATACATGTTTTATTGCGTGCCGAATACAGTACGAGACTAGTACTTATAAGACAAGGCTGAGTTCAGTGTCATTTCATTGAAAAAATACATGTTCTAGTACGTGCCGAATAGAGTACGAGACTAGTACTTATAAGACAAGGCTGAGTTCAGTGTCATTTCATTGAAAAAATACATGTTTTAGTGCGTGCCGAATAGAGTACGAGACTAGTACTTATAAGACAAGGCTGAGTTCAGTGTCATTTCATTGAAAAAATACATGTTTTAGTGCGTTCCGAATAGAGTACGAGACTAGTACTTATAAGACAACGGCTGAGTTCAGTGTCATTTCATTGAAAAAATACGTGTTTTAGTGCGTTCCGAATAGAGTACGAGACTAGTACTTATAAGACAACGGCTGAGTTCAGTGTCATTTCATTGACAATATACGTGTTTTAGTGCGTTCCGAATAGACTACGAGACTAGTACTTATAAGACAAGGCTGAGTTCAGTGAAATTTCATTGAAAAAAATACATCTTTTAGAGCGTTCCGAATAGAGTACGATACTAGTACTTATAAGACAAGGCTGAGTTCAGTGTCATTTCATTGAAAAAATACATGTTTTAGTGCGTGCCGAATAGAGTACGAGACTAGTACTTATAAGACAAGGCTGAGTTCAGTGTCATTTCATTGAAAAAATATTGATTCTAGTACGTGCCGAATAGAGTACGAGACTAGTACTTATAAGACAACGGCTGAGTTCAGTGTCATTTCATTGAAAAAATACATGTTTTATTGCGTGCCGAATAGAGTACGAGACTAGTACTTATAAGACAAGGCTGAGTTCAGTGTCATTTCATTGAAAAAATACATGTATTAGTACGTGCCGAATAGAGTACGAGACTAGTACTTATAAGACAAGGCTGAGTTCAGTGTCATTTCATTGAAAAAATACATGTTTTAGTGCGTGCCGAATAGAGTACGAGACTAGTACTTATAAGACAAGGCTGAGTTCAGTGTCATTTCATTGAAAAAATACATGTTCTAGTACGTGCCGAATAGAGTACGACACTAGTACTTATAAGACAACGGCTGAGTTCAGTGTCATTTCATTGAAAAAATACATGTTTTAGTGCGTTCCGAATAGAGTACGAGACTAGTACTTATAAGACAACGGCTGAATTCAGGGTCATTTCATTGAAAAAATACGTGTTTTAGTGCGTTCCGAATAGAGTACGAGACTAGTACTTATAAGACAACGGCTGAGTTCAGTGTCATTTCATTGAAAAAATACATGTTTTAGTGCGTGCCGAATAGAGTACGAGACTAGTACTTATAAGACAAGGCTGAGTTCAGTGTCATTTCATTGAAAAAATACATGTTTTAGTGCGTGTCGCATAGAGTACGAGACTAGTACTTATAAGACAACGTCTGAGTTCAGTGTCATTTCATTGAAAAAATAACTGTTTTAGTACGTGCCGAATAGAGTACGAGACTAGTATTTATAAGACAACGGCTGAGTTCAGTGTCATTTCATTGAAAAAATACATGTTTTAGTGCGTTCCGAATAGAGTACGAGACTAGTACTTATAAGACAACGGCTGAGTTCAGTGTCATTTCATTGAAAAAATATAGTGTTTAGTGTGTGCTGAATAGAGTACGAGACTAGTGCTTATAAGACAAGGCTTGGTTTAGTGTCATTTCATTGAAAAAATACATGTTTTAGTGCGTGCCGAATAGAGTACGAGACTAGTACTTATAAGACAACGGCTGAGTTCAGTGAAATTTCATTGAAAAAATACAGTTATTAGTGCGTGCTGAATAGAGTACGAGACTAGTGCTTATAAGACAAGGCTTGGTTCAGTGCCATTTCATTGAAAAAATACATGTTTTAGTGCGTTCCGAATAGAGTACGAGACTAGTACTTATAAGACAACGGCTGAGTTCAGTGTCATTTCATTGAAAAAAATACATGTTTTAGTACGTGCCGAATAGAGTACGAGACTAGTACTTATAAGACAACGGCTGAGTTCAGTGTCATTTCATTGAAAAAATACATGTTTTAGTGCGTTCCGAATAGAGTACGAGACTAGTACTTATAAGACAACGGCTGAGTTCAGTGTCATTTCATTGAAAAAATACGTGTTTTAGTGCGTTCCGAATAGAGTACGAGACTAGTACTTATAAGACAACGGCTGAGTTCAGTGTCATTTCATTGAAAAAATACATGTTTTAGTGCGTTCCGAATAGAGTACGAGACTAGTACTTATAAGACAAGGCTGAGTTCAGTGAAATTTCATTGAAAAAAATATGTTTTATTGTGTGCCGAATAGAATACGAGGCTAGTACTTATAAGACAAGGCTGAGTTCAGTGTCATTTCATTGAAAAAATACGTGTTTTAGTACGTGCCGAATAGAGTACGAGACTAGTACTTATAAGACAACGGCTGAGTTCAGTGTCATTTCATTGAAAAAATACATGTTTTAGTACGTGCCGAATAGAGTACGAGACTAGTACTTATAAGACAACGGCTGAGTTCAGTGTCATTTCATTGAAAAAATACATGTTTTAGTGCGTGTCGAAAAGAGTACGAGACTAGTACTTATAAGACAACGGCTGCGTTCAGTGTCATTTCATTGAAAAAATACCTGTTTTAGTACGTGCCGAATAGAGTACGAGACTAGTACTTATAAGACAACGGCTGAGTTCAGTGTCATTTCATTGAAAAAATACATGTTTTATTGCGTTCCGCATAGAGTACGAGACTAGTACTTATAAGACAACGGCTGAGTTCAGTGTCATTTCATTAAAAAATACATGTTTTAGTGCGTGCCGAATAGAGTACGAGACTAGTACTTATAAGACAACGGCTGAGTTCAGTGTCATTTCATTGAAAAAATACATGTTTTCGTGCGTTCCGAATAGAGTACGAGACTAGTACTTATAACACAACGGCTGAGTTCAGTGTCATTTCATTGAAAAAATACAGTTTTTTAGTGCGTGCTGAATAGAGTACGAGACTAGTGCTTATAAGACAACGGCTGAGTTCTGTGTCATTTTATTGAAAAAATACATGTTTTAGTGCGTTCCGAATAGAGTACGAGACTAGTACTTATAAGACAACGGCTGAGTTCAGTGAAATTTCATTGAAAAAATATAGTTTTTAGTGCGTGCTGAATAGAGTACGAGACTAGTGCTTATAAGACAAGGCTTGCTTCAGTGCCATTTCATTGAAAAAATACATATTTTAGTGCTTTCCGAATAGAGTACGAGACTAGTACTTGTAAGACAACGGCTGAGTTCAGTGTCATTTCATTGAAAAAAATACATGTTTTAGAGCGTGCCGAATAGAGTACGAGACTAGTACTTATAAGACAAGGCTGAGTTCAGTGTCATTTCATTGAAAAAATACATGTTTTAGTGCGTTCCGAATAGAGTACGAGACTAGTACTTATAAGACAAGGCTGAGTTCAGTGTCATTTCATTGAAAAAATACATGTTTTAGTGCGTTCCGAATAGAGTACGAGACTAGTACTTATAAGACAACGGCTGAGTTCAGTGTCATTTCATTGAAAAAATACGTGTTTTACTGCGTTCCGAATAGAGTACGAGACTAGTATTTATAAGACAACGGCTGAGTTCAGTGTCATTTCATTGAAAAAATACATGTTTTAGTGCGTTCCGAATAGAGTACGAGACTAGTACTTATAAGACAAGGCTGAGTTCAGTGAAATTTCATTGAAAAAAATAGACGTTTTATTGTGTGCCGAATAGAGTACGACACTAGTACTTATAAGACAAGGCTGAGTTCAGTGTCATTTCATTGAAAAAATACGTGTTTTAGTACGTGCCGAATAGAGTACGAGACTAGTACTTATAAGACAAGGCTGAGTTCAGTGTCATTTCATTGAAAAAATACGTGTTTTAGTACGTGCCGAATAGAGTACGAGACTAGTACTTATAAGACAACGGCTGAGTTCAGTGTCCTTTCATTGAAAAAATACATGTTTTAGTGCGTGCCGAATAGAGTACGAGACTAGTACTTATAAGACAAGGCTGAGTTCAGTGTCATTTCATTGAAAAAATACGTGTTTTAGTACGTGCCGAATAGAGTACGAGACTAGTACTTATAAGACAAGGCTGAGTTCAGTGTCATTTCATTGAAAAAATACGTGTTTTAGTACGTGCCGAATAGAGTACGAGACTAGTACTTATAAGACAAGGCTGAGTTCAGTGTCATTTCATTGAAAAAATACATGTTTTAGTGTGCCGAATAGAGTACGACACTAGTACTTATAAGACAAGGCTGAGTTCAGTGAAATTTCATTGAAAAAAATACATGTTTTAGTACGTGCCGAATAGAGTACGAGACTAGTACTTATAAGACAAGGCTGAGTTCAGAGTCATTTCATTGAAAAAATACATGTTTTATTGTGTCCCGAATAGAGTACGAGACTAGTACTTATAAGACAAGGCTGAGTTCAGTGAAATTTCATTGAAAAAAATACATGTTTTAGAGCGTGCCGAATAGAGTACGAGACTAGTACTTATAAGACAAGGCTGAGTTCAGTGTCATTTCATTGAAAAAATACATGTTTTAGTGCGTTCCGAATAGAGTACGAGACTAGTACTTATAAGACAACGGCTGAGTTCAGTGTCATTTCATTGAAAAAATACGTGTTTTAGTGCGTTCCGAATAGAGTACGAGACTAGTACTTATAAGACAACGGCTGAGTTCAGTGTCATTTCATTGAAAAAATACATGTTTTAGTGCGTTCCGAATAGAGTACGAGACTAGTACTTATAAGACAACGGCTGAGTTCAGTGTCATTTCATTGAAAAAATACATGTTTTAGTACGTGCCGAATAGAGTACGAGACTAGTACTTATAAGACAACGGCTGAGTTCAGTGTCATTTCATTGAAAAAATACATGTTTTAGTGCGTGTCGAAAAGAGTACGAGACTAGTACTTATAAGACAACGGCTGCGTTCAGTGTCATTTCATTGAAAAAATACCTGTTTTAGTACGTGCCGAATAGAGTACGAGACTAGTACTTATAAGACAACGGCTGAGTTCAGTGTCATTTCATTGAAAAAATACATGTTTTATTGCGTTCCGCATAGAGTACGAGACTAGTACTTATAAGACAACGGCTGAGTTCAGTGTCATTTCATTAAAAAATACATGTTTTAGTGCGTGCCGAATAGAGTACGAGACTAGTACTTATAAGACAACGGCTGAGTTCAGTGTCATTTCATTGAAAAAATACATGTTTTCGTGCGTTCCGAATAGAGTACGAGACTAGTACTTATAACACAACGGCTGAGTTCAGTGTCATTTCATTGAAAAAATACAGTTTTTTAGTGCGTGCTGAATAGAGTACGAGACTAGTGCTTATAAGACAACGGCTGAGTTCTGTGTCATTTTATTGAAAAAATACATGTTTTAGTGCGTTCCGAATAGAGTACGAGACTAGTACTTATAAGACAACGGCTGAGTTCAGTGAAATTTCATTGAAAAAATATAGTTTTTAGTGCGTGCTGAATAGAGTACGAGACTAGTGCTTATAAGACAAGGCTTGCTTCAGTGCCATTTCATTGAAAAAATACATGTTTTAGTGCTTTCCGAATAGAGTACGAGACTAGTACTTGTAAGACAACGGCTGAGTTCAGTGTCATTTCATTGAAAAAAATACATGTTTTAGAGCGTGCCGAATAGAGTACGAGACTAGTACTTATAAGACAAGGCTGAGTTCAGTGTCATTTCATTGAAAAAATACATGTTTTAGTGCGTTCCGAATAGAGTACGAGACTAGTACTTATAAGACAAGGCTGAGTTCAGTGTCATTTCATTGAAAAAATACATGTTTTAGTGCGTTCCGAATAGAGTACGAGACTAGTACTTATAAGACAACGGCTGAGTTCAGTGTCATTTCATTGAAAAAATACGTGTTTTAGTGCGTTCCGAATAGACTACGAGACTAGTACTTATAAGACAACGGCTGAGTTCAGTGTCATTTCATTGAAAAAATACATGTTTTAGTGCGTTCCGAATAGAGTACGAGACTAGTACTTATAAGACAAGGCTGAGTTCAGTGAAATTTCATTGAAAAAAATAGACGTTTTATTGTGTGCCGAATAGAGTACGACACTAGTACTTATAAGACAAGGCTGAGTTCAGTGTCATTTCATTGAAAAAATACGTGTTTTAGTACGTGCCGAATAGAGTACGAGACTAGTACTTATAAGACAAGGCTGAGTTCAGTGTCATTTCATTGAAAAAATACGTGTTTTAGTACGTGCCGAATAGAGTACGAGACTAGTACTTATAAGACAAGGCTGAGTTCAGTGTCATTTCATTGAAAAAATACATGTTTTAGTGTGCCGAATAGAGTACGACACTAGTACTTATAAGATAAGGCTGAGTTCAGTGAAATTTCATTGAAAAAAATACATGTTTTAGTACGTGCCGAATAGAGTACGAGACTAGTACTTATAAGACAAGGCTGAGTTCAGTGTCATTTCATTGAAAAAATACATGTTTTATTGTGTCCCGAATAGAGTACGAGACTAGTACTTATAAGACAAGGCTGAGTTCAGTGAAATTTCATTGAAAAAAATACATGTTTTAGAGCGTGCCGAATAGAGTACGAGACTAGTACTTATAAGACAAGGCTGAGTTCAGTGTCATTTCATTGAAAAAATACGTGTTTTAGTACGTGCCGAATAGAGTATGAGACTAGTACTTATAAGACAAGGCTGAGTTCAGTGTCATTTCATTGAAAAAATACATGTTTTATTGTGTGCCGAATAGAGTACGAGACTAGTACTTATAAGACAAGGCTGAGTTCAGTGTCATTTCATTGAAAAAATACGTGTTTTAGTACGTGCCGAATAGAGTACGAGACTAGTACTTATAAGACAAGGCTGAGTTCAGTGAAATTTCATTGAAAAAATACATGTTTTATTGTGTGCCCAATAGAGTACGAGACTAGTACTTATAAGACAAGGCTGAGTTCAGTGAAATTTCATTGAAAAAAATACATGTTTTAGTACGTGCCGAATAGAGTACGAGACTACTACTTATAAGACAAGGCTGAGTTCAGTGTCATTTCATTGAAAAAAATACATGTTTTAGAGCGTGCCGAATAGAGTACGAGACTAGTACTTATAAGACAAGGCTGAGTTCAGTGTCATTTCATTGAAAAAAATACATGTTTTAGAGCGTGCCGAATAGAGTACGAGACTAGTACTTATAAGACAAGGCTGAGTTCAGTGTCATTTCATTGAAAAAATACATGTTTTAGTGCGTTCCGAATAGAGTACGAGACTAGTACTTATAAGACAACGGCTGAGTTCAGTGTCATTTCATTGAAAAAATACGTGTTTTAGTGCGTTCCGAATAGAGCACGAGACTAGTACTTATAAGACAACGGCTGAGTTCAGTGTCATTTCATTGAAAATATACGTGTTTTAGTGCGTTCCGAATAGACTACGAGACTAGTACTTATAAGACAAGCCTGAGTTCAGTGAAATTTCATTGAAAAAAATACATGTTTTAGAGCGTTCCGAATAGAGTACGATACTAGTACTTATAAGACAAGGCTGAGTTCAGTGTCATTTCATTGAAAAAATACATGTTTTAGTGCGTGCCGAATAGAGTACGAGACTAGTACTTATAAGACAAGGCTGAGTTCAGTGTCATTTCATTGAAAAAATACTGATTCTAGTACGTGCCGAATAGAGTACGAGACTAGTACTTATAAGACAACGGCTGAGTTCAGTGTCATTTCATTGAAAAAATACATGTTTTAGTGCGTGCCGAATAGAGTACGAGACTAGTACTTATAAGACAAGGCTGAGTTCAGTGTCATTTCATTGAAAAAATACGTGTTTTAGTACGTGCCGAATAGAGTACGAGACTAGTTCTTATAAGACAAGGCTGAGTTCAGTGTCATTTCATTGAAAAAAATACATGTTTTAGTACGTGCCGAATAGAGTACGAGACTAGTACTTATAAGACAAGGCTGAGTTCAGTGAAATTTCATTGGAAAAAATACATGTTTTATTGTGTGCCGAATAGAGTACGAGACTAGTACTTATAAGACAAGGCTGAGTTCAGTGTCATTTCATTGAAAAAATACGTGTTTTAGTGCGTTCCGAATAGAGTACGAGACTAGTACTTATAAGACAACGGCTGAGTTCAGTGTCATTTCATTGAAAATATACGTGTTTTAGTGCGTTCCGAATAGACTACGAGACTAGTACTTATAAGACAAGGCTGAGTTCAGTGAAATTTCATTGAAAAAAATACATGTTTTAGAGCGTTCCGAATAGAGTACGATACTAGTACTTATAAGACAAGGCTGAGTTCAGTGTCATTTCATTGAAAAAATACGTGTTTTAGTACGTGCCGAATAGAGTACGAGACTAGTTCTTATAAGACAAGGCTGAGTTCAGTGAAATTTCATTGAAAAAAATACATGTTTTAGAGCGTTCCGAATAGAGTACGAGACTAGTACTTATAAGACAAGGCTGAGTTCAGTGAAATTTCATTGAAAAAAATACATGTTTTAGTACGTGCCGAATAGAGTACGAGACTAGTACTTATAAGACAAGGCTGAGTTCAGTGAAATTTCATTGAAAAAAATACATGTTCTAGTACGTGCCGAATAGAGTACGAGACTAGTACTTATAAGACAAGGCTGAGTTCAGTGTCATTTCATTGAAAAAATACATGTTTTAGTGCGTGCCGAATAGAGTACGAGACTAGTTCTTATAAGACAAGGCTGAGTTCAGTGAAATTTCATTGGAAAAAATACATGTTTTATTGTGTGCCGAATAGAGTACGAGACTAGTACTTATAAGACAAGGCTGAGTTCAGTGTCATTTCATTGAAAAAATACATGTTTTAGTACGTGCCGAATAGACTACGAGACTAGTTCTTATAAGACAAGGCTGAGTTCAGTGAAATTTCATTGAAAAAAATACATGTTTTAGAGCGTTCCGAATAGAGTACGAGACTAGTTCTTATAAGACAAGGCTGAGTTCAGTGTCATTTCATTGAAAAAATGCATGTTTTAGTGCGTGCCGAATAGAGTACGAGACTAGTACTTATAAGACAAGGCTGAGTTCAGTGTCATTTCATTGAAAAAATACATGTTCTAGTACGTGCCGAATAGAGTACGAGACTAGTACTTATAAGACAACGGCTGAGTTCAGTGTCATTTCATTGAAAAAATACATGTTTTAGTGCGTGCCGAATAGAGTACGAGACTAGTACTTATAAGACAAGGCTGAGTTCAGTGTCATTTCATTGAAAAAATACATGTTCTAGTACGTGCCGAATAGAGTACGAGACTAGTACTTATAAGACAACGGCTGAGTTCAGTGTCATTTCATTGAAAAAATACATGTTTTAGTGCGAGCCGAATAGAGTACGAGACTAGTACTTATAAGACAAGGCTGAGTTCAGTGTCATTTCATTGAAAAAATACGTGTTTTAGTACGTGCCGAATAGAGTACGAGACTAGTTCTTATAAGACAAGGCTGAGTTCAGTGTCATTTCATTGAAAAAAATACATGTTTTAGTACGTGCCGAATAGAGTACGAGACTAGTACTTATAAGACAAGGCTGAGTTCAGTGAAATTTCATTGGAAAAAATACATGTTTTATTGTGTGCCGAATAGAGTACGAGACTAGTACTTATAAGACAAGGCTGAGTTCAGTGAAATTTCATTGAAAAAAATACATGTTTTAGAGCGTTCCGAATAGAGTACGATACTAGTACTTATAAGACAAGGCTGAGTTCAGTGTCATTTCATTGAAAAAATACGTGTTTTAGTACGTGCCGAATAGAGTACGAGACTAGTTCTTATAAGACAAGGCTGAGTTCAGTGAAATTTCATTGAAAAAAATACATGTTTTAGAGCGTTCCGAATAGAGTACGAGACTAGTACTTATAAGACAAGGCTGAGTTCAGTGAAATTTCATTGAAAAAAATACATGTTTTAGTACGTGCCGAATAGAGTACGAGACTAGTACTTATAAGACAAGGCTGAGTTCAGTGAAATTTCATTGAAAAAAATACATGTTCTAGTACGTGCCGAATAGAGTACGAGACTAGTACTTATAAGACAAGGCTGAGTTCAGTGTCATTTCATTGAAAAAATACATGTTTTAGTGCGTGCCGAATAGAGTACGAGACTAGTTCTTATAAGACAAGGCTGAGTTCAGTGAAATTTCATTGGAAAAAATACATGTTTTATTGTGTGCCGAATAGAGTACGAGACTAGTACTTATAAGACAAGGCTGAGTTCAGTGTCATTTCATTGAAAAAATACGTGTTTTAGTACGTGCCGAATAGACTACGAGACTAGTTCTTATAAGACAAGGCTGAGTTCAGTGAAATTTCATTGAAAAAAATACATGTTTTAGAGCGTTCCGAATAGAGTACGAGACTAGTTCTTATAAGACAAGGCTGAGTTCAGTGTCATTTCATTGAAAAAATGCATGTTTTAGTGCGTGCCGAATAGAGTACGAGACTAGTACTTATAAGACAAGGCTGAGTTCAGTGTCATTTCATTGAAAAAATACATGTTCTAGTACGTGCCGAATAGAGTACGAGACTAGTACTTATAAGACAACGGCTGAGTTCAGTGTCATTTCATTGAAAAAATACATGTTTTAGTGCGTGCCGAATAGAGTACGAGACTAGTACTTATAAGACAAGGCTGAGTTCAGTGTCATTTCATTGAAAAAATACATGTTCTAGTACGTGCCGAATAGAGTACGAGACTAGTACTTATAAGACAACGGCTGAGTTCAGTGTCATTTCATTGAAAAAATACATGTTTTAGTGCGAGCCGAATAGAGTACGAGACTAGTACTTATAAGACAAGGCTGAGTTCAGTGTCATTTCATTGAAAAAATACGTGTTTTAGTACGTGCCGAATAGAGTACGAGACTAGTACTTATAAGACAAGGCTGAGTTCAGTGTCATTTCATTGAAAAAAATACATGTTTTAGTACGTGCCGAATAGAGTACGAGACTAGTACTTATAAGACAAGGCTGAGTTCAGTGAAATTTCATTGGAAAAAATACATGTTTTATTGTGTGCCGAATAGAGTACGAGACTAGTACTTATAAGACAAGGCTGAGTTCAGTGAAATTTCATTGAAAAAAATACATGTTTTAGAGCGTTCCGAATAGAGTACGATACTAGTACTTATAAGACAAGGCTGAGTTCAGTGTCATTTCATTGAAAAAATACGTGTTTTAGTACGTGCCGAATAGAGTACGAGACTAGTTCTTATAAGACAAGGCTGAGTTCAGTGAAATTTCATTGAAAAAAATACATGTTTTAGAGCGTTCCGAATAGAGTACGAGACTAGTACTTATAAGACAAGGCTGAGTTCAGTGAAATTTCATTGAAAAAAATACATGTTTTAGTACGTGCCGAATAGAGTACGAGACTAGTACTTATAAGACAAGGCTGAGTTCAGTGAAATTTCATTGAAAAAAATACATGTTCTAGTACGTGCCGAATAGAGTACGAGACTAGTACTTATAAGACAAGGCTGAGTTCAGTGTCATTTCATTGAAAAAATACATGTTTTAGTGCGTGCCGAATAGAGTACGAGACTAGTTCTTATAAGACAAGGCTGAGTTCAGTGAAATTTCATTGGAAAAAATACATGTTTTATTGTGTGCCGAATAGAGTACGAGACTAGTACTTATAAGACAAGGCTGAGTTCAGTGTCATTTCATTGAAAAAATACGTGTTTTAGTACGTGCCGAATAGACTACGAGACTAGTTCTTATAAGACAAGGCTGAGTTCAGTGAAATTTCATTGAAAAAAATACATGTTTTAGAGCGTTCCGAATAGAGTACGAGACTAGTTCTTATAAGACAAGGCTGAGTTCAGTGTCATTTCATTGAAAAAATGCATGTTTTAGTGCGTGCCGAATAGAGTACGAGACTAGTACTTATAAGACAAGGCTGAGTTCAGTGTCATTTCATTGAAAAAATACATGTTCTAGTACGTGCCGAATAGAGTACGAGACTAGTACTTATAAGACAACGGCTGAGTTCAGTGTCATTTCATTGAAAAAATACATGTTTTAGTGCGTGCCGAATAGAGTACGAGACTAGTACTTATAAGACAAGGCTGAGTTCAGTGTCATTTCATTGAAAAAATACATGTTCTAGTACGTGCCGAATAGAGTACGAGACTAGTACTTATAAGACAACGGCTGAGTTCAGTGTCATTTCATTGAAAAAATACATGTTTTAGTGCGAGCCGAATAGAGTACGAGACTAGTACTTATAAGACAAGGCTGAGTTCAGTGTCATTTCATTGAAAAAATACGTGTTTTAGTACGTGCCGAATAGAGTACGAGACTAGTTCTTATAAGACAAGGCTGAGTTCAGTGTCATTTCATTGAAAAAAATACATGTTTTAGTACGTGCCGAATAGAGTACGAGACTAGTACTTATAAGACAAGGCTGAGTTCAGTGAAATTTCATTGGAAAAAATACATGTTTTATTGTGTGCCGAATAGAGTACGAGACTAGTACTTATAAGACAAGGCTGAGTTCAGTGAAATTTCATTGAAAAAAATACATGTTTTAGAGCGTTCCGAATAGAGTACGATACTAGTACTTATAAGACAAGGCTGAGTTCAGTGTCATTTCATTGAAAAAATACGTGTTTTAGTACGTGCCGAATAGAGTACGAGACTAGTTCTTATAAGACAAGGCTGAGTTCAGTGAAATTTCATTGAAAAAAATACATGTTTTAGAGCGTTCCGAATAGAGTACGAGACTAGTACTTATAAGACAAGGCTGAGTTCAGTGAAATTTCATTGAAAAAAATACATGTTTTAGTACGTGCCGAATAGAGTACGAGACTAGTACTTATAAGACAAGGCTGAGTTCAGTGAAATTTCATTGAAAAAAATACATGTTCTAGTACGTGCCGAATAGAGTACGAGACTAGTACTTATAAGACAACGCCTGAGTTCAGTGTCATTTCATTGAAAAAATACATGTTTTAGTGCGTGCCGAATAGAGTACGAGACTAGTTCTTATAAGACAAGGCTGAGTTCAGTGAAATTTCATTGGAAAAAATACTTGTTTTATTGTGTGCCGAATAGAGTACGAGACTAGTACTTATAAGACAAGGCTGAGTTCAGTGTCATTTCATTGAAAAAATACGTGTTTTAGTACGTGCCGAATAGACTACGAGACTAGTTCTTATAAGACAAGGCTGAGTTCAGTGAAATTTCATTGAAAAAAATACATGTTTTAGAGCGTTCCGAATAGAGTACGAGACTAGTTCTTATAAGACAAGGCTGAGTTCAGTGTCATTTCATTGAAAAAATGCATGTTTTAGTGCGTGCCGAATAGAGTACGAGACTAGTACTTATAAGACAACGGCTGAGTTCAGTGTCATTTCATTGAAAAAATACATGTTTTAGTGCGTGCCGAATAGAGTACGAGACTAGTACTTATAAGACAAGGCTGAGTTCAGTGTCATTTCATTGAAAAAATACATGTTCTAGTACGTGCCGAATAGAGTACGAGACTAGTACTTATAAGACAACGGCTGAGTTCAGTGTCATTTCATTGAAAAAATACATGTTTTAGTGCGAGCCGAATAGAGTACGAGACTAGTACTTATAAGACAAGGCTGAGTTCAGTGTCATTTCATTGAAAAAATACGTGTTTTAGTACGTGCCGAATAGAGTACGAGACTAGTTCTTATAAGACAAGGCTGAGTTCAGTGTCATTTCATTGAAAAAAATACATGTTTTAGTACGTGCCGAATAGAGTACGAGACTAGTACTTATAAGACAAGGCTGAGTTCAGTGAAATTTCATTGGAAAAAATACATGTTTTATTGTGTGCCGAATAGAGTACGAGACTAGTACTTATAAGACAAGGCTGAGTTCAGTGAAATTTCATTGAAAAAAATACATGTTTTAGAGCGTTCCGAATAGAGTACGATACTAGTACTTATAAGACAAGGCTGAGTTCAGTGTCATTTCATTGAAAAAATACGTGTTTTAGTACGTGCCGAATAGAGTACGAGACTAGTTCTTATAAGACAAGGCTGAGTTCAGTGAAATTTCATTGAAAAAAATACATGTTTTAGAGCGTTCCGAATAGAGTACGAGACTAGTACTTATAAGACAAGGCTGAGTTCAGTGAAATTTCATTGAAAAAAATACATGTTTTAGTACGTGCCGAATAGAGTACGAGACTAGTACTTATAAGACAAGGCTGAGTTCAGTGAAATTTCATTGAAAAAAATACATGTTCTAGTACGTGCCGAATAGAGTACGAGACTAGTACTTATAAGACAAGGCTGAGTTCAGTGTCATTTCATTGAAAAAATACATGTTTTAGTGCGTGCCGAATAGAGTACGAGACTAGTTCTTATAAGACAAGGCTGAGTTCAGTGAAATTTCATTGGAAAAAATACATGTTTTATTGTGTGCCGAATAGAGTACGAGACTAGTACTTATAAGACAAGGCTGAGTTCAGTGTCATTTCATTGAAAAAATACGTGTTTTAGTACGTGCCGAATAGACTACGAGACTAGTTCTTATAAGACAAGGCTGAGTTCAGTGAAATTTCATTGAAAAAAATACATGTTTTAGAGCGTTCCGAATAGAGTACGAGACTAGTTCTTATAAGACAAGGCTGAGTTCAGTGTCATTTCATTGAAAAAATGCATGTTTTAGTGCGTGCCGAATAGAGTACGAGACTAGTACTTATAAGACAAGGCTCACTTCAGTGTCATTTCATTGAAAAAATACATGTTCTAGTACGTGCCGAATAGAGTACGAGACTAGTACTTATAAGACAACGGCTGAGTTCAGTGTCATTTCATTGAAAAAATACATGTTTTAGTGCGTGCCGAATAGAGTACGAGACTAGTACTTATAAGACAAGGCTGAGTTCAGTGTCATTTCATTGAAAAAATACATGTTCTAGTACGTGCCGAATAGAGTACGAGACTAGTACTTATAAGACAACGGCTGAGTTCAGTGTCATTTCATTGAAAAAATACATGTTTTAGTGCGAGCCGAATAGAGTACGAGACTAGTACTTATAAGACAAGGCTGAGTTCAGTGTCATTTCATTGAAAAAATACGTGTTTTAGTACGTGCCGAATAGAGTACGAGACTAGTTCTTATAAGACAAGGCTGAGTTCAGTGTCATTTCATTGAAAAAAATACATGTTTTAGTACGTGCCGAATAGAGTACGAGACTAGTACTTATAAGACAAGGCTGAGTTCAGTGAAATTTCATTGGAAAAAATACATGTTTTATTGTGTGCCGAATAGAGTACGAGACTAGTGCTTATAAGACAAGGCTGAGTTCAGTGAAATTTCATTGAAAAAATACGTGTTTTAGTACGTGCCGAATAGACTACGAGACTAGTTCTTATAAGACAAGGCTGAGTTCAGTGAAATTTCATTGAAAAAAATACATGTTTTAGAGCGTTCCGAATAGAGTACGAGACTAGTACTTATAAGACAAGGCTGAGTTCAGTGAAATTTCATTGAAAAAAATACGTTTTAGAGCGTTCCGAATAGAGTACGAGACTAGTACTTATAAGACAAGGCTGAGTTCAGTGAAATTTCATTGAAAAAAATACATGTTCTAGTACGTGCCGAATAGAGTACGAGACTAGTACTTATAAGACAAGGCTGAGTTCAGTGAAATTTCATTGAAAAAAATACATGTTCTAGTACGTGCCGAATAGAGTACGAGACTAGTACTTATAAGACAAGGCTGAGTTCAGTGTCATTTCATTGAAAAAATACCTGTTTTAGTGCGTGCCGAATAGAGTACGAGACTAGTTCTTATAAGACAAGGCTGAGTTCAGTGTCATTTCATTGAAAAAAATACATGTTTTAGTACGTGCCGAATAGAGTACGAGACTAGTACTTATAAGACAAGGCTGAGTTCAGTGAAATTTCATTGAAAAAATACGTGTTTTAGTGCGTTCCGAATAGAGTACGAGACTAGTACTTATAAGACAAGGCTGAGTTCAGTGTCATTTCATTGAAAAAATTCGTGTTTTAGTACGTGCCGAATAGAGTACGAGACTAGTTCTTATAAGACAAGGCTGAGTTCAGTGTCATTTCATTGAAAAAAATACATGTTTTAGTACGTGCCGAATAGAGTACGAGACTAGTACTTATAAGACAAGGCTGAGTTCAGTGAAATTTCATTGGAAAAAATACATGTTTTATTGTGTGCCGAATAGAGTACGAGACTAGTACTTATAAGACAAGGCTGAGTTCAGTGTCATTTCATTGAAAAAATACGTGTTTTAGTACGTGCCGAATAGAGTACGAGACTAGTTCTTATAAGACAAGGCTGAGTTCACTGAAATTTCATTGAAAAAAATACATGTTTTAGAGCGTTCCGAATAGAGTACGAGACTAGTACTTATAAGACAAGGCTGAGTTCAGTGAAATTTCATTGAAAAAAATACATGTTCTAGTACGTGCCGAATAGAGTACGAGACTAGTACTTATAAGACAAGGCTGAGTTCAGTGTCATTTCATTGAAAAAATACATGTTTTAGTGCGTGCCGAATAGAGTACGAGACTAGTACTTATAAGACAAGGCTGAGTTCAGTGTCATTTCATTGAAAAAATACATGTTTTAGTACGTGCCGAATAGAGTACGAGACTAGTACTTATAAGACAACGGCTGAGTTGAGTGTCATTTCATTGAAAAAATACATGTTTTAGTGCGTTCCGAATAGAGTACGAGACTAGTACTTATAAGACAACGGCTGAGTTCAGTGTCATTTCATTGAAAAAATACGTGTTTTAGTGCGTTCCGAATAGAGTACGAGACTAGTACTTATAAGACAAGGCTGAGTTCAGTGTCATTTCATTGAAAAAATACATGTTCTAGTACGTGCCGAATACAGTACGAGACTAGTACTTATAAGACAACGGCTGAGTTCAGTGTCATTTCATTGAAAAAATACATGTTTTAGTGCGTGCCGAATAGAGTACGAGACTAGTACTTATAAGACAAGGCTGAGTTCAGTGTCATTTCATTGAAAAAATACGTGTTTTAGTACGTGCCGAATAGAGTACGAGACTAGTTCTTATAAGACAAGGCTGAGTTCAGTGTCATTTCATTGAAAAAAATACATGTTTTAGTACGTGCCGAATAGAGTACGAGACTAGTACTTATAAGACAAGGCTGAGTTCAGTGAAATTTCATTGGAAAAAATACATGTTTTATTGTGTGCCGAATAGAGTACGAGACTAGTACTTATAAGACAAGGCTGAGTTCAGTGTCATTTCATTGAAAAAATACGTGTTTTAGTACGTGCCGAATAGACTACGAGACTAGTTCTTATAAGACAAGGCTGAGTTCAGTGAAATTTCATTGAAAAAAATACATGTTTTAGAGCGTTCCGAATAGAGTACGATACTAGTACTTATAAGACAAGGCTGAGTTCAGTGTCATTTCATTGAAAAAATACATGTTTTAGTGCGTGCCGAGTAGAGTACGAGACTAGTACTTATAAGACAAGGCTGAGTTCAGTGTCATTTCATTGAAAAAATACATGTTCTAGTACGTGCCGAATAGAGTACGAGACTAGTACTTATAAGACAACGGCTGAGTTCAGTGTCATTTCATTGAAAAAATACATGTTTTAGTGCGTGCCGAATAGAGTACGAGACTAGTACTTATAAGACAAGGCTGAGTTCAGTGTCATTTCATTGAAAAAATACGTGTTTTAGTACGTGCCGAATAGAGTACGAGACTAGTTCTTATAAGACAAGGCTGAGTTCAGTGTCATTTCATTGAAAAAAATACATGTTTTAGTACGTGCCGAATAGAGTACGAGACTAGTACTTATAAGACAAGGCTGAGTTCAGTGAAATTTCATTGGAAAAAATACATGTTTTATTGTGTGCCGAATAGAGTACGAGACTAGTACTTATAAGACAAGGCTGAGTTCAGTGTCATTTCATTGAAAAAATACATGTTTTATTGTGTGCCGAATAGAGTACGAGACTAGTACTTATAAGACAAGGCTGAGTTCAGTGAAATTTCATTGAAAAAAATACATGTTTTAGTACGTGCCGAATAGAGTACGAGACTAGTACTTATAAGACAAGGCTGAGTTCAGTGAAATTTCATTGAAAAAAATACATGTTTTAGAGCGTGCCGAATAGAGTACGAGACTAGTACTTATAAGACAAGGCTGAGTTCAGTGTCATTTCATTGTAAAAATACATGTTTTATTGTGTGCCGAATAGAGTATGAGACTAGTACTTATAAGACAAGGCTGAGTTCAGTGTCATTTCATTGAAAAAATACGTGTTTTAGTACGTGCCGAATAGAGTACGAGACTAGTTCTTATAAGACAAGGCTGAGTTCAGTGTCATTTCATTGAAAAAAATACATGTTTTAGTACGTGCCGAATAGAGTACGAGACTAGTACTTATAAGACAAGGCTGAGTTCAGTGTCCTTTCATTGAAAAAATACGTGTTTTAGTCCGTGCCGAATAGAGTACGAGACTAGTTCTTATAAGACAAGGCTGAGTTCAGTTAAATTTCATTGAAAAAAATACATGTTTTAGTACGTGCCGAATAGAGTACGAGACTAGTACTTATAAGACAACGGCTGAGTTCAGTAAAATTTCATTGAAAAAAATACATGTTTTAGTACGTGCCGAATAGAGTACGAGACTAGTACTTATAAGACAACGGCTGAGTTCAGTGAAATTTCATTGAAAAAAATACATGTTTTATTGTGTGCCGAATAGAGTACGAGACTAGTACTTATAAGACAAGGCTGAGTTCAGTGTCATTTCATTGAAAAAATACGTGTTTTAGTACGTGCCGAATAGAGTACGAGACTAGTTCTTATAAGACAAGGCTGAGTTCAGTGTCATTTCATTGAAAAAAATACATGTTTTAGTACGTGCCGAATAGAGTACGAGACTAGTACTTATAAGACAAGGCTGAGTTCAGTGAAATTTCATTGAAAAAAATACATCTTTTAGAGCGTTCCGAATAGAGTACGATACTAGTACTTATAAGACAAGGCTGAGTTCAGTGTCATTTCATTGAAAAAATACATGTTTTATTGCGTGCCGAATAGAGTACGAGACTAGTACTTATAAGACAAGGCTGAGTTCAGTGTCATTTCATTGAAAAAATACATGTTTTATTGCGTGCCGAATAGAGTACGAGACTAGTACTTATAAGACAAGGCTGAGTTCAGTGTCATTTCATTGAAAAAATACATGTTTTAGTACGTGCCGAATAGAGTACGAGACTAGTACTTATAAGACAACGGCTGAGTTCAGTGTCATTTCATTGAAAAAATACATCTTTTAGTGCGTGCCGAATAGAGTACAAGACTAGTACTTATAAGACAAGGCTGAGTTCAGTATCATTTCATTGAAAAAATACATGTTTTAGTACGTGCCGAATAGAGTACGAGACTAGTTCTTATAAGACAACGGCTGAGTTCAGTTAAATTTAATTGAAAAAAATACATGTTTTAGTACGTGCCGAATACAGTACGAGACTAGTACTTATAAGACAAGGCTGAGTTCAGTGAAATTTCATTGGAAAAAATACATGTTTTATTGTGTGCCGAATAGAGTACGAGACTAGTACTTATAAGACAAGGCTGAGTTCAGTGTCATTTCATTGAAAAAATACGTGTTTTAGTGCGTTCCGAATAGAGTACGAGACTAGTACTTATAAGACAAGGCTGAGTTCAGTGTCATTTCATTGAAAAAATACATGTTCTAGTACGTGCCGAATAGAGTACGAGACTAGTACTTATAAGACAACGGCTGAGTTCAGTGTCATTTCATTGAAAAAATACATGTTTTAGTGCGTGCCGAATAGAGTACGAGGCTAGTACTTATAAGACAAGGCTGAGTTCAGTGTCATTTCATTGAAAAAATACGTGTTTTAGTACGTGCCGAATAGAGTACGAGACTAGTTCTTATAAGACAAGGCTGAGTTCAGTGTCATTTCATTGAAAAAAATACATGTTTTAGTACGTGCCGAATAGAGTACGAGACTAGTACTTATAAGACAAGGCTGAGTTCAGTGAAATTTCATTGGAAAAAATACATGTTTTATTGTGTGCCGAATAGAGTACGAGACTAGTACTTATAAGACAAGGCTGAGTTCAGTGTCATTTCATTGAAAAAATACATGTTTTATTGTGTGCCGAATAGAGTACGAGACTAGTACTTATAAGACAAGGCTGAGTTCAGTGAAATTTCATTGAAAAAAATACATGTTTTAATACGTGCCGAATAGAGTACGAGACTAGTACTTATAAGACAAGGCTGAGTTCAGTGAAATTTCATTGAAAAAAATACATGTTTTAGAGCGTGCCGAATAGAGTACGAGACTAGTACTTATAAGACAAGGCTGAGTTCAGTGTCATTTCATTGTAAAAATACATGTTTTATTGTGTGCCGAATAGAGTATGAGACTAGTACTTATAAGACAAGGCTGAGTTCAGTGTCATTTCATTGAAAAAATACGTGTTTTAGTACGTGCCGAATAGAGTACGAGACTAGTTCTTATAAGACAAGGCTGAGTTCAGTGTCATTTCATTGAAAAAAATACATGTTTTAGTACGTGCCGAATAGAGTACGAGACTAGTACTTATAAGACAAGGCTGAGTTCAGTGTCCTTTCATTGAAAAAATACGTGTTTTAGTCCGTGCCGAATAGAGTACGAGACTAGTTCTTATAAGACAAGGCTGAGTTCAGTTAAATTTCATTGAAAAAAATACATGTTTTAGTACGTGCCGAATAGAGTACGAGACTAGTACTTATAAGACAACGGCTGAGTTCAGTAAAATTTCATTGAAAAAAATACATGTTTTAGTACGTGCCGAATAGAGTACGAGACTAGTACTTTTAAGACAACGTCTGAGTTCAGTGAAATTTCATTGAAAAAAATACATGTTTTATTGTGTGCCGAATAGAGTACGAGACTAGTACTTATAAGACAAGGCTGAGTTCAGTGTCATTTCATTGAAAAAATACGTGTTTTAGTACGTGCCGAATAGAGTACGAGACTAGTTCTTATAAGACAAGGCTGAGTTCAGTGTCATTTCATTGAAAAAAATACATGTTTTAGTACGTGCCGAATAGAGTACGAGACTAGTACTTATAAGACAAGGCTGAGTTCAGTGAAATTTCATTGAAAAAAATACATCTTTTAGAGCGTTCCGAATAGAGTACGATACTAGTACTTATAAGACAAGGCTGAGTTCAGTGAAATTTCATTGAAAAAAATACATGTTTTAGAGCGTGCCGAATAGAGTACGATACTAGTACTTATAAGACAAGGCTGAGTTCAGTGAAATTTCATTGAAAAAAATACATCTTTTAGAGCGTTCCGAATAGAGTACGATACTAGTACTTATAAGACAAGGCTGAGTTCAGTGTCATTTCATTGAAAAAATACATGTTTTATTGCGTGCCGAATAGAGTACGAGACTAGTACTTATAAGACAAGGCTGAGTTCAGTGTCATTTCATTGAAAAAATACATGTTTTATTGCGTGCCGAATAGAGTACGAGACTAGTACTTATAAGACAAGGCTGAGTTCAGTGTCATTTCATTGAAAAAATACATGTTTTAGTACGTGCCGAATAGAGTACGAGACTAGTACTTATAAGACAACGGCTGAGTTCAGTGTCATTTCATTGAAAAAATACATCTTTTAGTGCGTGCCGAATAGAGTACGAGACTAGTACTTATAAGACAAGGCTGAGTTCAGTATCATTTCATTGAAAAAATACGTGTTTTAGTACGTGCCGAATAGAGTACGAGACTAGTTCTTATAAGACAACGGCTGAGTTCAGTGAAATTTCATTGGAAAAAATACATGTTTTATTGTGTGCCGAATAGAGTACGAGACTAGTACTTATAAGACAAGGCTGAGTTCAGTGTCATTTCATTGAAAAAATACGTGTTTTAGTACGTGCCGAATAGAGTACGAGACTAGTTCTTATAAGACAAGGCTGAGCTCAGTGAAATTTCATTGAAAAAAATACATGTTTTAGAGCGTTCCGAATAGAGTACGAGACTAGTACTTATAAGACAAGGCTGAGTTCAGTGAAATTTCATTGAAAAAAATACATGTTTTAGTACGTGCCGAATAGAGTACGAGACTAGTACTTATAAGACAAGGCTGAGTTCAGTGAAATTTCATTGAAAAAAATACATGTTCTAGTACGTGCCGAATAGAGTACGAGACTAGTACTTATAAGACAAGGCTGAGTTCAGTGTCATTTCATTGAAAAAATACATCTTTTAGTGCGTGCCGAATAGAGTACGAGACTAGTTCTTATAAGACAAGGCTGAGTTCAGTGTCATTTCATTGAAAAAAATACATGTTTTAGTACGTGCCGAATAGAGTACGAGACTAGTACTTATAAGACAAGGCTGAGTTCAGTGAAATTTCATTGGAAAAAATACATGTTTTATTGTGTGCCAATTAGAGTACGAGACTAGTACTTATAAGACAAGGCTGAGTTCAGTGTCATTTCATTGAAAAAATACGTGTTTTAGTACGTGCCGAATAGACTACGAGACTAGTTCTTATAAGACAAGGCTGAGTTCAGTGAAATTTCATTGAAAAAAATACATGTTTTAGAGCGTTCCGAATAGAGTACGAGACTAGTACTTATAAGACAAGGCTGAGTTCAGTGAAATTTCATTGAAAAAAATACATGTTTTAGTACGTGCCGAATAGAGTACGAGACTAGTACTTATAAGACAAGGCTGAGTTCAGTGAAATTTCATTGAAAAAAATACATGTTCTAGTACGTGCCGAATAGAGTACGAGACTAGTACTTATAAGACAAGGCTGAGTTCAGTGTCATTTCATTGAAAAAAATACATGTTTTAGTGCGTGCCGAATAGAGTACGAGACTAGTACTTATAAGACAAGGCTGAGTTCAGTGTCATTTCATTGAAAAAATACATGTTCTAGTACGTGCCGAATAGAGTACGAGACTAGTACTTATAAGACAAGGCTGAAGTTCAGTGAAATTTCATTGAAAAAAATACATGTTTTAGTACGTGCCGAATAGAGTACGAGACTAGTACTTATAAGACAAGGCTGAGTTCAGTGTCATTTCATTGAAAAAATACATGTTCTAGTACGTGCCGAATAGAGTACGAGACTAGTACTTATAAGACAAGGCTGAGTTCAGTGTCATTTCATTGAAAAAATACATGTTTTATTGTGTGCCGAATAGAGTACGAGACTAGTACTTATAACACAAGGCTGAGTTCAGTGAAATTTCATTGAAAAAAATACATGTTTTAGTACGTGCCGAATAGAGTACGAGACTAGTACTTATAAGACAAGGCTGAGTTCAGTGAAATTTCATTGAAAAAAATACATCTTTTAGAGCGTTCCGAATAGAGTACGATACTAGTACTTATAAGACAAGGCTGAGTTCAGTGTCATTTCATTGAAAAAATACATGTTTTATTGCGTGCCGAATAGAGTACGAGACTAGTACTTATAAGACAAGGCTGAGTTCAGTGTCATTTCATTGAAAAAATACATGTTTTATTGCGTGCCGAATAGAGTACGAGACTAGTACTTATAAGACAAGGCTGAGTTCAGTGTCATTTCATTGAAAAAATACATGTTTTAGTACGTGCCGAATAGAGTACGAGACTAGTACTTATAAGACAACGGCTGAGTTCAGTGTCATTTCATTGAAAAAATACATCTTTTAGTGCGTGCCGAATAGAGTACGAGACTAGTACTTATAAGACAAGGCTGAGTTCAGTATCATTTCATTGAAAAAATACGTGTTTTAGTACGTGCCGAATAGAGTACGAGACTAGTTCTTATAAGACAACGGCTGAGTTCAGTTAAATTTAATTGAAAAAATACATGTTTTATTGCGTGCCGAATAGAGTACGAGACTAGTACTTATAAGACAAGGCTGAGTTCAGTGTCATTTCATTGAAAAAATACGTGTTTTAGTGCGTTCCGAATAGAGTACGAGACTAGTACTTATAAGACAAGGCTGAGTTCAGTGTCATTTCATTGAAAAAATACATGTTCTAGTACGTGCCGAATAGAGTACGAGACTAGTACTTATAAGACAACGGCTGAGTTCAGTGTCATTTCATTGAAAAAATACATGTTTTAGTGCGTGCCGAATAGAGTACGAGGCTAGTACTTATAAGACAAGGCTGAGTTCAGTGTCATTTCATTGAAAAAATACGTGTTTTAGTACGTGCCGAATAGAGTACGAGACTAGTTCTTATAAGACAAGGCTGAGTTCAGTGTCATTTCATTGAAAAAAATACATGTTTTAGTACGTGCCGAATAGAGTACGAGACTAGTACTTATAAGACAAGGCTGAGTTCAGTGAAATTTCATTGGAAAAAATACATGTTTTATTGTGTGCCGAATAGAGTACGAGACTAGTACTTATAAGACAAGGCTGAGTTCAGTGTCATTTCATTGAAAAAATACATGTTTTATTGTGTGCCGAATAGAGTACGAGACTAGTACTTATAACACAAGGCTGAGTTCAGTGAAATTTCATTGAAAAAAATACATGTTTTAGTACGTGCCGAATAGAGTACGAGACTAGTACTTATAAGACAAGGCTGAGTTCAGTGAAATTTCATTGAAAAAAATACATCTTTTAGAGCGTTCCGAATAGAGTACGATACTAGTACTTATAAGACAAGGCTGAGTTCAGTGTCATTTCATTGAAAAAATACATGTTTTATTGCGTGCCGAATAGAGTACGAGACTAGTACTTATAAGACAAGGCTGAGTTCAGTGTCATTTCATTGAAAAAATACATGTTTTATTGCGTGCCGAATAGAGTACGAGACTAGTACTTATAAGACAAGGCTGAGTTCAGTGTCATTTCATTGAAAAAATACATGTTTTAGTACGTGCCGAATAGAGTACGAGACTAGTACTTATAAGACAACGGCTGAGTTCAGTGTCATTTCATTGAAAAAATACATCTTTTAGTGCGTGCCGAATAGAGTACGAGACTAGTACTTATAAGACAAGGCTGAGTTCAGTATCATTTCATTGAAAAAATACGTGTTTTAGTACGTGCCGAATAGAGTACGAGACTAGTTCTTATAAGACAACGGCTGAGTTCAGTTAAATTTAATTGAAAAAAATACATGTTTTAGTACGTGCCGAATAGAGTACGAGACTAGTACTTATAAGACAAGGCTGAGTTCAGTGTCATTTCATTGAAAAAATACGTGTTTTAGTGCGTTCCGAATAGAGTACGAGACTAGTACTTATAAGACAAGGCTGAGTTCAGTGTCATTTCATTGAAAAAATACATGTTCTAGTACGTGCCGAATATAGTACGAGACTAGTACTTATAAGACAACGGCTGAGTTCAGTGTCATTTCATTGAAAAAATACATGTTTTAGTGCGTGCCGAATAGAGTACGAGGCTAGTACTTATAAGACAAGGCTGAGTTCAGTGTCATTTCATTGAAAAAATACGTGTTTTAGTACGTGCCGAATAGAGTACGAGACTAGTTCTTATAAGACAAGGCTGAGTTCAGTGTCATTTCATTGAAAAAAATACATGTTTTAGTACGTGCCGAATAGAGTACGAGACTAGTACTTATAAGACAAGGCTGAGTTCAGTGAAATTTCATTGGAAAAAATACATGTTTTATTGTGTGCCGAATAGAGTACGAGACTAGTACTTATAAGACAAGGCTGAGTTCAGTGTCATTTCATTGAAAAAATACATGTTTTATTGTGTGCCGAATAGAGTACGAGACTAGTACTTATAAGACAAGGCTGAGTTCAGTGAAATTTCATTGAAAAAAATACATGTTTTAGTACGTGCCGAATAGAGTACGAGACTAGTACTTATAAGACAAGGCTGAGTTCAGTGAAATTTCATTGAAAAAAGTACATGTTTTAGAGCGTGCCGAATAGAGTACGAGACTAGTACTTATAAGACAAGGCTGAGTTCAGTGTCATTTCATTGTAAAAATACATGTTTTATTGTGTGCCGAATAGAGTATGAGACTAGTACTTATAAGACAAGGCTGAGTTCAGTGTCATTTCATTGAAAAAATACGTGTTTTAGTACGTGCCGAATAGAGTACGAGACTAGTTCTTATAAGACAAGGCTGAGTTCAGTGTCATTTCATTGAAAAAAATACATGTTTTAGTACGTGCCGAATAGAGTACGAGACTAGTACTTATAAGACAAGGCTGAGTTCAGTGTCCTTTCATTGAAAAAATACGTGTTTTAGTACGTGCCGAATAGAGTACGAGACTAGTTCTTATAAGACAAGGCTGAGTTCAGTTAAATTTCATTGAAAAAAATACATGTTTTAGTACGTGCCGAATAGAGTACGAGACTAGTACTTATAAGACAACGGCTGAGTTCAGTAAAATTTCATTGAAAAAAATACATGTTTTAGTACGTGCCGAATAGAGTACGAGACTAGTACTTATAAGACAACGGCTGAGTTCAGTGAAATTTCATTGAAAAAAATACATGTTTTATTGTGTGCCGAATAGAGTACGAGACTAGTACTTATAAGACAAGGCTGAGTTCAGTGTCATTTCATTGAAAAAATACGTGTTTTAGTACGTGCCGAATAGAGTACGAGACTAGTTCTTATAAGACAAGGCTGAGTTCAGTGTCATTTCATTGAAAAAAATACATGTTTTAGTACGTGCCGAATAGAGTACGAGACTAGTACTTATAAGACAAGGCTGAGTTCAGTGAAATTTCATTGAAAAAAATACATCTTTTAGAGCGTTCCGAATAGAGTACGATACTAGTACTTATAAGACAAGGCTGAGTTCAGTGTCATTTCATTGAAAAAATACATGTTTTATTGCGTGCCGAATAGAGTACGAGACTAGTACTTATAAGACAAGGCTGAGTTCAGTGTCATTTCATTGAAAAAATACATGTTTTATTGCGTGCCGAATAGAGTACGAGACTAGTACTTATAAGACAAGGCTGAGTTCAGTGTCATTTCATTGAAAAAATACATGTTTTAGTACGTGCCGAATAGAGTACGAGACTAGTACTTATAAGACAACGGCTGAGTTCAGTGTCATTTCATTGAAAAAATACATGTTTTAGTACGTGCCGAATAGAGTACGAGACTAGTACTTATAAGACAACGGCTGAGTTCAGTGTCATTTCATTGAAAAAATACATGTTTTAGTGCGTGCCGAATAGAGTACGAGACTAGTACTTATAAGACAAGGCTGAGTTCAGTATCATTTCATTGAAAAAATACGTGTTTTAGTACGTGCCGAATAGAGTACGAGACTAGTTCTTATAAGACAACGGCTGAGTTCAGTTAAATTTAATTGAAAAAAATACATGTTTTAGTACGTGCCGAATACAGTACGAGACTAGTACTTATAAGACAAGGCTGAGTTCAGTGAAATTTCATTGGAAAAAATACATGTTTTATTGTGTGCCGAATAGAGTACGAGACTAGTACTTATAAGACAAGGCTGAGTTCAGTGTCATTTCATTGAAAAAATACGTATTTTAGTACGTGCCGAATAGAGTACGAGACTAGTTCTTATAAGACAAGGCTGAGCTCAGTGAAATTTCATTGAAAAAAATACATGTTTTAGAGCGTTCCGAATAGAGTACGAGACTAGTACTTATAAGACAAGGCTGAGTTCAGTGAAATTTCATTGAAAAAAATACATGTTTTAGTACGTGCCGAATAGAGTACGAGACTAGTACTTATAAGACAAGGCTGAGTTCAGTGAAATTTCATTGAAAAAAATACATGTTCTAGTACGTGCCGAATAGAGTACGAGACTAGTACTTATAAGACAAGGCTGAGTTCAGTGTCATTTCATTGAAAAAATACATGTTTTAGTACGTGCCGAATAGAGTACGAGACTAGTTCTTATAAGACAAGGCTGAGTTCAGTGTCATTTCATTGAAAAAAATACATGTTTTAGTACGTGCCGAATAGAGTACGAGACTAGTACTTATAAGACAAGGCTGAGTTCAGTGTCATTTCATTGAAAAAATACATGTTTTAGTGCGTGCCGAATAGAGTACGAGACTAGTACTTATAAGACAAGGCTGAGTTCAGTGTCATTTCATATAAAAAATACATGTTCTAGTACGTGCCGAATAGAGTACGAGACTAGTACTTATAAGACAAGGCTGAGTTCAGTGTCATTTCATTGAAAAAATACATGTTTTAGTGCGTGCCGAATAGAGTACGAGACTAGTACTTATAAGACAAGGCTGAGTTCAGTGAAATTTTATTGGAAAAAATACATGTTTTATTGTGTGCCGAATAGAGTACGAGACTAGTACTTATAAGACAAGGCTGAGTTCAGTGTCATTTCATTGAAAAAATACATGTTCTAGTACGTGCCGAATAGAGTACGAGACTAGTACTTATAAGACAACGGCTGAGTTCAGTGTCATTTCATTGAAAAAATACATGTTTTAGTGCGTGCCGAATAGAGTACGAGACTAGTACTTATAAGACAAGGCTGAGTTCAGTGTCATTTCATTGAAAAAATACATGTTCTAGTACGTGCCGAATAGAGTACGAGACTAGTACTTATAAGACAACGGCTGAGTTCAGTGTCATTTCATTGAAAAAATACATGTTTTAGTGCGTGCCGAATAGAGTACGAGACTAGTACTTATAAGACAAGGCTGAGTTCAGTGTCATTTCATTGAAAAAATACGTGTTTTAGTACGTGCCGAATAGAGTACGAGACTAGTTCTTATAAGACAAGGCTGAGTTCAGTGTCATTTCATTGAAAAAAATACATGTTTTAGTACGTGCCGAATAGAGTACGAGACTAGTACTTATAAGACAAGGCTGACTTCTGTGAAATTTCATTGGAAAAAATACATGTTTTATTGTGTGCCGAATAGAGTACGAGACTAGTACTTATAAGACAAGGCTGAGTTCAGTGTCATTTCATTGAAAAAATACGTGTTTTAGTACGTGCCGAATAGACTACGAGACTAGTTCTTATAAGACAAGGCTGAGTTCAGTGAAATTTCATTGAAAAAAATACATGTTTTAGAGCGTTCCGAATAGAGTACGAGACTAGTACTTATAAGACAAGGCTGAGTTCAGTGAAATTTCATTGAAAAAAATACATGTTCTAGTACGTGCCGAATAGAGTACGAGACTAGTACTTATAAGACAAGGCTGAGTTCAGTGTCATTTCATTGAAAAAATACATGTTTTAGTGCGTGCCGAATAGAGTACGAGACTAGTTCTTATAAGACAAGGCTGAGTTCAGTGTCATTTCATTGAAAAAAATACATGTTTTAGTACGTGCCGAATAGAGTACGAGACTAGTACTTATAAGACAAGGCTGAGTTCAGTGAAATTTCATTGGAAAAAATACATGTTTTATTGTGTGCCGAATAGAGTACGAGACTAGTACTTATAAGACAAGGCTGAGTTCAGTGTCATTTCATTGAAAAAATACGTGTTTTAGTACGTGCCGAATAGACTACGAGACTAGTTCTTATAAGACAAGGCTGAGTTCAGTGAAATTTCATTGAAAAAAATACATGTTTTAGAGCGTTCCAAATAGAGTACGAGACTAGTACTTATAAGACAAGGCTGAGTTCAGTGTCATTTCATTGAAAAAATACATGTTTTAGTGCGTGCCGAATAGAGTACGAGACTAGTACTTATAAGACAAGGCTGAGTTCAGTGTCATTTCATTGAAAAAATACATGTTCTAGTACGTGCCGAATAGAGTACGAGACTAGTACTTATAAGACAACGGCTGAGTTCAGTGTCATTTCATTGAAAAAATACATGTTTTAGTGCGTGCCGAATAGAGTATGAGACTAGTACTTATAAGACAAGGCTGAGTTCAGTGTCATTTCATTGAAAAAATACATGTTTTAGTACGTGCCGAATAGAGTACGAGACTAGTTCTTATAAGACAAGGCTGAGTTCAGTGTCATTTCATTGAAAAAAATACATGTTTTAGTACGTGCCGAATAGAGTACGAGACTAGTACTTATAAGACAAGGCTGAGTTCAGTGAAATTTCATTGGAAAAAATACATGTTTTATTGTGTGCCGAATAGAGTACGAGACTAGTACTTATAAGACAAGGCTGAGTTCAGTGTCATTTCATTGAAAAAATACATGTTCTAGTACGTGCCGAATAGAGTACGAGACTAGTACTTATAAGACAACGGCTGAGTTCAGTGTCATTTCATTGAAAAAATACATGTTTTAGTGCGTGCCGAATAGAGTACGAGACTAGTACTTATAAGACAAGGCTGAGTTCAGTGTCATTTCATTGAAAAAATACATGTTCTAGTACGTGCCGAATAGAGTACGAGACTAGTACTTATAAGACAACGGCTGAGTTCAGTGTCATTTCATTGAAAAAATACATGTTTTAGTGCGTGCCGAATAGAGTACGAGACTAGTACTTATAAGACAAGGCTGAGTTCAGTGTCATTTCATTGAAAAAATACGTGTTTTAGTACGTGCCGAATAGAGTACGAGACTAGTTCTTATAAGACAAGGCTGAGTTCAGTGTCATTTCATTGAAAAAAATACATGTTTTAGTACGTGCCGAATAGAGTACGAGACTAGTACTTATAAGACAAGGCTGAGTTCAGTGAAATTTCATTGGAAAAAATACATGTTTTATTGTGTGCCGAATAGAGTACGAGACTAGTACTTATAAGACAAGGCTGAGTTCAGTGTCATTTCATTGAAAAAATACGTGTTTTAGTACGTGCCGAATAGACTACGAGACTAGTTCTTATAAGACAAGGCTGAGTTCAGTGAAATTTCATTGAAAAAAATACATGTTTTAGAGCGTTCCGAATAGAGTACGAGACTAGTACTTATAAGACAAGGCTGAGTTCAGTGAAATTTCATTGAAAAAAATACATGTTCTAGTACGTGCCGAATAGAGTACGAGACTAGTACTTATAAGACAAGGCTGAGTTCAGTGTCATTTCATTGAAAAAATACATGTTTTAGTGCGTGCCGAATAGAGTACGAGACTAGTTCTTATAAGACAAGGCTGAGTTCAGTGTCATTTCATTGAAAAAAATACATGTTTTAGTACGTGGCGAATAGAGTACGAGACTAGTACTTATAAGACAAGGCTGAGTTCAGTGAAATTTCATTGGAAAAAATACATGTTTTATTGTGTGCCGAATAGAGTACGAGACTAGTACTTATAAGACAAGGCTGAGTTCAGTGTCATTTCATTGAAAAAATACGTGTTTTAGTACGTGCCGAATAGACTACGAGACTAGTTCTTATAAGACAAGGCTGAGTTCAGTGAAATTTCATTGAAAAAAATACATGTTTTAGAGCGTTCCAAATAGAGTACGAGACTAGTACTTATAAGACAAGGCTGAGTTCAGTGTCATTTCATTGAAAAAATACATGTTTTAGTGCGTGCCGAATAGAGTACGAGACTAGTACTTATAAGACAAGGCTGAGTTCAGTGTCATTTCATTGAAAAAATACATGTTCTAGTACGTGCCGAATAGAGTACGAGACTAGTACTTATAAGACAACGGCTGAGTTCAGTGTCATTTCATTGAAAAAATACATGTTTTAGTGCGTGCCGAATAGAGTATGAGACTAGTACTTATAAGACAAGGCTGAGTTCAGTGTCATTTCATTGAAAAAATACATGTTTTAGTACGTGCCGAATAGAGTACGAGACTAGTACTTATAAGACAAGGCTGAGTTCAGTGTCATTTCATTG
Organism: Orbicella faveolata; assembly: GCF_042242905.1. Lineage (NCBI taxonomy): Eukaryota > Metazoa > Cnidaria > Anthozoa > Scleractinia > Merulinidae > Orbicella > Orbicella faveolata. The sequence goes on from NW_028301541.1 coordinate 18,095,695, forward strand.
AAAAAAATACATGTTTTAGTACGTGCCGAATAGAGTACGAGACTAGTACTTATAAGACAAGGCTGAGTTCAGTGAAATTTCATTGGAAAAAATACATGTTTTATTGTGTGCCGAATAGAGTACGAGACTAGTACTTATAAGACAAGGCTGAGTTCAGTGTCATTTCATTGAAAAAATACATGTTCTAGTACGTGCCGAATAGAGTACGAGACTAGTACTTATAAGACAACGGCTGAGTTCAGTGTCATTTCATTGAAAAAATACATGTTTTAGTGCGTGCCGAATAGAGTACGAGACTAGTACTTATAAGACAAGGCTGAGTTCAGTGTCATTTCATTGAAAAAATACATGTTCTAGTACGTGCCGAATAGAGTACGAGACTAGTACTTATAAGACAACGGCTGAGTTCAGTGTCATTTCATTGAAAAAATACATGTTTTAGTGCGTGCCGAATAGAGTACGAGACTAGTACTTATAAGACAAGGCTGAGTTCAGTGTCATTTCATTGAAAAAATACGTGTTTTAGTACGTGCCGAATAGAGTACGAGACTAGTTCTTATAAGACAAGGCTGAGTTCAGTGTCATTTCATTGAAAAAAATACATGTTTTAGTACGTGCCGAATAGAGTACGAGACTAGTACTTATAAGACAAGGCTGAGTTCAGTGAAATTTCATTGGAAAAAATACATGTTTTATTGTGTGCCGAATAGAGTACGAGACTAGTACTTATAAGACAAGGCTGAGTTCAGTGTCATTTCATTGAAAAAATACGTGTTTTAGTACGTGCCGAATAGACTACGAGACTAGTTCTTATAAGACAAGGCTGAGTTCAGTGAAATTTCATTGAAAAAAATACATGTTTTAGAGCGTTCCGAATAGAGTACGAGACTAGTACTTATAAGACAAGGCTGAGTTCAGTGAAATTTCATTGAAAAAAATACATGTTCTAGTACGTGCCGAATAGAGTACGAGACTAGTACTTATAAGACAAGGCTGAGTTCAGTGTCATTTCATTGAAAAAATACATGTTTTAGTGCGTGCCGAATAGAGTACGAGACTAGTTCTTATAAGACAAGGCTGAGTTCAGTGTCATTTCATTGAAAAAAATACATGTTTTAGTACGTGGCGAATAGAGTACGAGACTAGTACTTATAAGACAAGGCTGAGTTCAGTGAAATTTCATTGGAAAAAATACATGTTTTATTGTGTGCCGAATAGAGTACGAGACTAGTACTTATAAGACAAGGCTGAGTTCAGTGTCATTTCATTGAAAAAATACGTGTTTTAGTACGTGCCGAATAGACTACGAGACTAGTTCTTATAAGACAAGGCTGAGTTCAGTGAAATTTCATTGAAAAAAATACATGTTTTAGAGCGTTCCAAATAGAGTACGAGACTAGTACTTATAAGACAAGGCTGAGTTCAGTGTCATTTCATTGAAAAAATACATGTTTTAGTGCGTGCCGAATAGAGTACGAGACTAGTACTTATAAGACAAGGCTGAGTTCAGTGTCATTTCATTGAAAAAATACATGTTCTAGTACGTGCCGAATAGAGTACGAGACTAGTACTTATAAGACAACGGCTGAGTTCAGTGTCATTTCATTGAAAAAATACATGTTTTAGTGCGTGCCGAATAGAGTATGAGACTAGTACTTATAAGACAAGGCTGAGTTCAGTGTCATTTCATTGAAAAAATACATGTTTTAGTACGTGCCGAATAGAGTACGAGACTAGTTCTTATAAGACAAGGCTGAGTTCAGTGTCATTTCATTGAAAAAAATACATGTTTTAGTACGTGCCGAATAGAGTACGAGACTAGTACTTATAAGACAAGGCTGAGTTCAGTGAAATTTCATTGGAAAAAATACATGTTTTATTGTGTGCCGAATAGAGTACGAGACTAGTACTTATAAGACAAGGCTGAGTTCAGTGTCATTTCATTGAAAAAATACGTGTTTTAGTACGTGCCGAATAGAGTACGAGACTAGTTCTTATAAGACAAGGCTGAGTTCAGTGAAATTTCATTGAAAAAAATACGTTTTAGAGCGTTCCGAATAGAGTACGAGACTAGTACTTATAAGACAAGGCTGAGTTCAGTGAAATTTCATTGAAAAAAATACATGTTTTAGTACGTGCCGAATAGAGTACGAGACTAGTACTTATAAGACAAGGCTGAGTTCAGTGAAATTTCATTGAAAAAAATACATGTTCTAGTACGTGCCGAATAGAGTACGAGACTAGTACTTATAAGACAAGGCTGAGTTCAGTGTCATTTCATTGAAAAAATACATGTTCTAGTACGTGCCGAATAGAGTACGAGACTAGTACTTATAAGACAACGGCTGAGTTCAGTGTCATTTCATTGAAAAAATACATGTTTTAGTGCGTTCCGAATAGAGTACGAGACTAGTACTTATAAGACAACGGCTGAGTTCAGTGTCATTTCATTGAAAAAATACATGTTTTAGTGCGTTCCGAATAGAGTACGAGACTAGTACTTATAAGACAAGGCTGAGTTCAGTGTCATTTCATTGAAAAAATACATGTTTTAGTGCGTGTCGAATAGAGTACGAGACTAGTACTTATAAGACAACGGCTGAGTTCAGTGTCATTTCATTGAAAAAATACGTGTTTTAGTACGTGCCGAATAGAGTACGAGACTAGTACTTATAAGACAACGGCTGAGTTCAGTGTCATTTCATTGAAAAAATACATGTTTTAGTGCGTTCCGAATAGAGTACGAGACTAGTACTTATAAGACAACGGCTGAGTTCAGTGAAATTTCATTGAAAAAATATAGTTTTTAGTGTGTGCTGAATAGAGTACGAGACTAGTGCTTATAAGACAAGGCTTGGTTCAGTGTCATTTCATTGAAAAAATACATGTTTTAGTGCGTTCCGAATAGAGTACGAGACTAGTACTTATAAGACAAGGCTGAGTTCAGTGTCATTTCATTGAAAAAATACATGTTTTAGTGCGTGCCGAATAGAGTACGAGACTAGTTCTTATAAGACAAGGCTGAGTTCAGTGTCATTTCATTGAAAAAAATACATGTTCTAGTACGTGCCGAATAGAGTACGAGACTAGTACTTATAAGACAAGGCTGAGTTCAGTGTCATTTCATTGAAAAAATACATGTTTTAGTGCGTGCCGAATAGAGTACGAGACTAGTTCTTATAAGACAAGGCTGAGTTCAGTGTCATTTCATTGAAAAAAATACATGTTTTAGTACGTGCCGAATAGAGTACGAGACTAGTACTTATAAGACAAGGCTGAGTTCAGTGAAATTTCATTGGAAAAAATACATGTTTTATTGTGTGCCGAATAGAGTACGAGACTAGTACTTATAAGACAAGGCTGAGTTCAGTGTCATTTCATTGAAAAAATACGTGTTTTAGTACGTGCCGAATAGACTACGAGACTAGTTCTTATAAGACAAGGCTGAGTTCAGTGAAATTTCATTGAAAAAAATACATGTTTTAGAGCGTTCCGAATAGAGTACGAGACTAGTACTTATAAGACAAGGCTGAGTTCAGTGTCATTTCATTGAAAAACTACACGTTTTAGTGCGTGCCGAATAGAGTACGAGACTAGTACTTATAAGACAAGGCTGAGTTCAGTGTCATTTCATTGAAAAAATACATGTTCTAGTACGTGCCGAATAGAGTACGAGACTAGTACTTATAAGACAACGGCTGAGTTCAGTGTCATTTCATTGAAAAAATACATGTTTTAGTGCGTGCCGAATAGAGTATGAGACTAGTACTTATAAGACAAGGCTGAGTTCAGTGTCATTTCATTGAAAAAATACATGTTTTAGTACGTGCCGAATAGAGTACGAGACTAGTTCTTATAAGACAAGGCTGAGTTCAGTGTCATTTCATTGAAAAAATACGTGTTTTAGTACGTGCCGAATAGAGTACGACACTAGTTCTTATAAGACAAGGCTGAGTTCAGTGAAATTTCATTGAAAAAAATACATGTTTTAGTACGTGCCGAATAGAGTACGAGACTAGTACTTATAAGACAAGGCTGAGTTCAGTGAAATTTCATTGGAAAAAATACATGTTTTATTGTGTACCGAATAGAGTACGAGACTAGTACTTATAAGACAAGGCTGAGTTCAGTGTCATTGCATTGAAAAAATACGTGTTTTAGTACGTGCCGAATAGAGTACGAGACTAGTTCTTATAAGACAAGGCTGAGTTCAGTGAAATTTCATTGAAAAAAATACATGTTTTAGTACGTGCCGAATAGAGTACGAGACTAGTACTTATAAGACAAGGCTGAGTTCAGTGAAATTTCATTGAAAAAAATACATGTTCTAGTACGTGCCGAATAGAGTACGAGACTAGTACTTATAAGACAAGGCTGAGTTCAGTGTCATTTCATTGAAAAAATACCTGTTTTAGTGCGTGCCGAATAGAGTACGAGACTAGTACTTATAAGACAAGGCTGAGTTCAGTGTCATTTCATTGAAAAAATACATGTTCTAGTACGTGCCGAATAGAGTACGAGACTAGTACTTATAAGACAACGGCTGAGTTCAGTGTCATTTCATTGAAAAAATACATGTTTTAGTGCGTGCCGAATAGAGTACGAGACTAGTACTTATAAGACAAGGCTGAGTTCAGTGAAATTTCATTGGAAAAAATACATGTTTTATTGTGTGCCGAATAGAGTACGAGACTAGTACTTATAAGACAAGGCTGAGTTCAGTGTCATTTCATTGAAAAAATACATGTTCTAGTACGTGCCGAATAGAGTACGAGACTAGTACTTATAAGACAACGGCTGAGTTCAGTGTCATTTCATTGAAAAAATACATGTTTTAGTGCGTGCCGAATAGAGTACGAGACTAGTACTTATAAGACAAGGCTGAGTTCAGTGTCATTTCATTGAAAAAATACATGTTCTAGTACGTGCCGAATAGAGTACGAGACTAGTACTTATAAGACAACGGCTGAGTTCAGTGTCATTTCATTGAAAAAATACATGTTTTAGTGCGTGCCGAATAGAGTACGAGACTAGTACTTATAAGACAAGGCTGAGTTCAGTGAAATTTCATTGGAAAAAATACATGTTTTATTGTGTGCCGAATAGAGTACGAGACTAGTACTTATAAGACAAGGCTGAGTTCAGTGTCATTTCATTGAAAAAATACATGTTCTAGTACGTGCCGAATAGAGTACGAGACTAGTACTTATAAGACAACGGCTGAGTTCAGTGTCATTTCATTGAAAAAATACATGTTTTAGTGCGTGCCGAATAGAGTACGAGACTAGTACTTATAAGACAAGGCTGAGTTCAGTGTCATTTCATTGAAAAAATACATGTTCTAGTACGTGCCGAATAGAGTACGAGACTAGTACTTATAAGACAACGGCTGAGTTCAGTGTCATTTCATTGAAAAAATACATGTTTTAGTGCGTGCCGAATAGAGTACGAGACTAGTACTTATAAGACAAGGCTGAGTTCAGTGTCATTTCATTGAAAAAATACGTGTTTTAGTACGTGCCGAATAGAGTACGAGACTAGTTCTTATAAGACAAGGCTGAGTTCAGTGTCATTTCATTGAAAAAAATACATGTTTTAGTACGTGCCGAATAGAGTACGAGACTAGTACTTATAAGACAAGGCTGAGTTCAGTGAAATTTCATTGGAAAAAATACATGTTTTATTGTGTGCCGAATAGAGTACGAGACTAGTACTTATAAGACAAGGCTGAGTTCAGTGTCATTTCATTGAAAAAATACGTGTTTTAGTACGTGCCGAATAGACTACGAGACTAGTTCTTATAAGACAAGGCTGAGTTCAGTGAAATTTCATTGAAAAAAATACATGTTTTAGAGCGTTCCGAATAGAGTACGAGACTAGTACTTATAAGACAAGGCTGAGTTCAGTGAAATTTCATTGAAAAAAATACATGTTCTAGTACGTGCCGAATAGAGTACGAGACTAGTACTTATAAGACAAGGCTGAGTTCAGTGTCATTTCATTGAAAAAATACATGTTTTAGTGCGTGCCGAATAGAGTACGAGACTAGTTCTTATAAGACAAGGCTGAGTTCAGTGTCATTTCATTGAAAAAAATACATGTTTTAGTACGTGGCGAATAGAGTACGAGACTAGTACTTATAAGACAAGGCTGAGTTCAGTGAAATTTCATTGGAAAAAATACATGTTTTATTGTGTGCCGAATAGAGTACGAGACTAGTACTTATAAGACAAGGCTGAGTTCAGTGTCATTTCATTGAAAAAATACGTGTTTTAGTACGTGCCGAATAGACTACGAGACTAGTTCTTATAAGACAAGGCTGAGTTCAGTGAAATTTCATTGAAAAAAATACATGTTTTAGAGCGTTCCGAATAGAGTACGAGACTAGTACTTATAAGACAAGGCTGAGTTCAGTGTCATTTCATTGAAAAAATACATGTTTTAGTGCGTGCCGAATAGAGTACGAGACTAGTACTTATAAGACAAGGCTGAGTTCAGTGTCATTTCATTGAAAAAATACATGTTCTAGTACGTGCCGAATAGAGTACGAGACTAGTACTTATAAGACAACGGCTGAGTTCAGTGTCATTTCATTGAAAAAATACATGTTTTAGTGCGTGCCGAATAGAGTATGAGACTAGTACTTATAAGACAAGGCTGAGTTCAGTGTCATTTCATTGAAAAAATACATGTTTTAGTACGTGCCGAATAGAGTACGAGACTAGTTCTTATAAGACAAGGCTGAGTTCAGTGTCATTTCATTGAAAAAAATACATGTTTTAGTACGTGCCGAATAGAGTACGAGACTAGTACTTATAAGACAAGGCTGAGTTCAGTGAAATTTCATTGGAAAAAATACATGTTTTATTGTGTGCCGAATAGAGTACGAGACTAGTACTTATAAGACAAGGCTGAGTTCAGTGTCATTTCATTGAAAAAATACGTGTTTTAGTACGTGCCGAATAGAGTACGAGACTAGTTCTTATAAGACAAGGCTGAGTTCAGTGAAATTTCATTGAAAAAAATACGTTTTAGAGCGTTCCGAATAGAATACGAGACTAGTACTTATAAGACAAGGCTGAGTTCAGTGAAATTTCATTGAAAAAAATACATGTTTTAGTACGTGCCGAATAGAGTACGAGACTAGTACTTATAAGACAAGGCTGAGTTCAGTGAAATTTCATTGAAAAAAATACATGTTCTAGTACGTGCCGAATAGAGTACGAGACTAGTACTTATAAGACAAGGCTGAGTTCAGTGTCATTTCATTGAAAAAATACATGTTCTAGTACGTGCCGAATAGAGTACGAGACTAGTACTTATAAGACAACGGCTGAGTTCAGTGTCATTTCATTGAAAAAATACATGTTTTAGTGCGTTCCGAATAGAGTACGAGACTAGTACTTATAAGACAACGGCTGAGTTCAGTGTCATTTCATTGAAAAAATACGTGTTTTAGTGCGTTCCGAATAGAGTACGAGACTAGTACTTATAAGACAAGGCTGAGTTCAGTGTCATTTCATTGAAAAAATACATGTTTTAGTGCGTGTCGAATAGAGTACGAGACTAGTACTTATAAGACAACGGCTGAGTTCAGTGTCATTTCATTGAAAAAATACGTGTTTTAGTACGTGCCGAATAGAGTACAAGACTAGTACTTATAAGACAACGGCTGAGTTCAGTGTCATTTCATTGAAAAAATACATGTTTTAGTGCGTTCCGAATAGAGTACGAGACTAGTACTTATAAGACAACGGCTGAGTTCAGTGAAATTTCATTGAAAAAATATAGTTTTTAGTGTGTGCTGAATAGAGTACGAGACTAGTGCTTATAAGACAAGGCTTGGTTCAGTGTCATTTCATTGAAAAAATACATGTTTTAGTGCGTTCCGAATAGAGTACGAGACTAGTACTTATAAGACAAGGCTGAGTTCAGTGTCATTTCATTGAAAAAATACGTGTTTTAGTACGTGCCGAATAGAGTACGAGACTAGTACTTATAAGACAAGGCTGAGTTCAGTGTCATTTCATTGAAAAAATACGTGTTTTAGTGTGTTCCGAATAGAGTACGAGACTAGTACTTATAAGACAAGGCTGAGTTCAGTGTCATTTCATTGAAAAAATACATGTTTTAGTGCGTTCCGAATAGAGTACGAGACTAGTACTTATAAGACAACGGCTGAGTTCAGTGTCATTTCATTGAAAAAATACGTGTTTTAGTGCGTTCCGAATAGAGTACGAGACTAGTACTTATAAGACAACGGCTGAGTTCAGTGTCATTTCATTGAAAAAATACATGTTTTAGTGCGTTCCGAATAGAGTACGAGACTAGTACTTATAAGACAAGGCTGAGTTCAGTGAAATTTCATTGAAAAAAATGCATGTTTTATTGTGTGCCGAATAGAGTACGAGACTAGTGCTTATAAGACAAGGCTGAGTTCAGTGTCATTTCATTGAAAAAATACATGTTTTAGTACGTGCCGAATGGAGTACGAGACTAGTACTTAGAAAACAAGGCTGAGTTCAGTGCAATTTCATTGAAAAACTACATGTTTTAGAGCGTTCCGAATAGAGTACGAGACTAGTGCTTATGAGACAAGGCTGAGTTCAGTGCAATTTCATTGAAAAAAGCATGTTTTAGTGCGTGCCGAATAGAGTACGAGACTAGTACTTATAAGACAACGGCTGAGTTCAGTGGAATTTCATTGAAAGAATACGTGTTTTAGTGCGTGCCGAATGGAGCACGAGACTAGTTCTTATAAGACAAGGCTGAGTTCAGTGCAATTTCATTGAAAAAATACATGTTTTAGTGCGTGCCGAATAGAGTACGAGACTAGAGCGTATAAGACAAGGCTGAGTTCAATGCAATTTCAAGCACTACAATCCCCTTCATGTAAGCCCGAGACAGAACCACACTGGTCATAATCTAATACTTCAAACAGTTGTTCGGGACATCTCGTTCTTTCCTTTTCCCACAACTGACCCAATTAAAAAGAAATTGAAATGCCTCCGAGTCAGATTTGTGATTCGTTCCTCGTATTCCTGCTGATGCCATCGCTCTGGCTTCTTCACGATCGCCTGCTTCACTGGATATAATGCTTGAACCTACGCCTTGATTCAGGGCTGACCACAAATCCTTCATATCCATTTCTACGTTTTCCAACAGTAGAGCTTTTTTCGGCTGCCTGGTAACTTTATGGTTTAGTCGAAACAGGTATGAAAAAATCGACACCTCGTCTGCTATATCACGATGAGTTAGGGGATTTTGCAAAGTTGGGCCTGTTTGACATTCAGCGAGTTCTCCACGCTTGCTCAACATTCCAGCATAGAGCGTGGATACCTGGCATTTGCCATTCTTTTTCCACTCAACTCGGTAGAAATTTAGAGCTCTCCTCTCCTTTACAATGCCAACCACATTTCTTGGTTTGAAAGGATCTTTAGCATTTTTTTTCTCTTTAGCCGGCACACCCTCAGGATCCTTAAAAATAACCGTATCTCCCACAGAGAAACGCTGGACACGCTCTTCTGAAACACGGAATCTGTACCTGGTGTTATTGGCTATCATGCGCTCCGTCGCTTCAAGGGCATTAAGGCGTGTCTCCTCGCGTAGGCGGGCGAGAGTGCATCCAATGTCCAGACGAGCTGAGAATGATATCTCTGGTTCCGGTGAAAAAGTCGTCTTTTCAACGTCTATACTTTCCTCGTCAGGTTTAACGGGTCTCGCCTGGGTCTCAGATGGATTGCGTGATTCCGATAGTAGGTCGTCATCCCCCTACATGTCATCATCAGAAAATTTCCCCTCGTCATAAAAGTCCTCTCGCTTGGATATTGGAAGTATCCTGAAGAGCGACCTTTTGAAACCATGAAGGGAACATCTTGTATGGTTTTGTGCCACGTTGTGTTGATTTCTCTTGCAACTCGAGTGAGTATATAGGGCCAAAGTTTGGCCTGTTCTTCAGGTGGTCTCTGGCAAATGTGTTCTGCGGTCTTCTTCTTCTTCTTCTTCTTCTTCTTCTTTTTTTAATTTATTTATTTTTATAATTACATTACATTTATTAAGTTACACCTACATTGTATACTACACTACATTCCTAAGGAGTTGTACGGATTTGCGTAAGGCCCAAATGTCTAAATTTAAGGAGGCGAAGCGAAGAGGTTTAAAAGCAATTTTCAGCAAAGCTCATCCCGACCGTCTATATATTAGTGGCAAATATATCCCAGCAAACGATCCATTTTTCTGACTTTTCACTTTGTTGTTGTCTTTATTTATTCGAATAGCTATTCCTGTAAAGTGCCCTCCATAATTATGCAAGAGCTGTTTTTTTTTACTTAACAATGATATAGGCAGGTATTTTTCAATAGCTGTTAGTGCTGCGGTGCGTGCATGACGCCTGGAGAGGATGACGCTCTTACAACTTGTCTTGGGGCAGTGGGTATGTATATCGCTGTACGTTGTTGTGTGTTTTGTTTCGTGTGTATGCACAAAGTTTTCAGAATTTCAGAATTTCAGTTTTTTTCATTAATTATCTTGTATTGTTCGCTAGGCTCCACTTTCAATTGTTGTAAGATCTTATTTATAACACTTTCACCTGAAAATGGCTAATTTTAATTTTAAGCTGTTGTCCTTAAATGCTTGAGGGATTCGTGTCTTTCATAAACGTAAAACAATTTTTACATGGATTAAGAAACAAAAGGTTGACATCGCTTTTCTACAAGAAACCTACAGTTCCCAAGAGATTGAAAATCAATTTAAGCTGCAATGGCGAAGTAAAATGTTGTTTGCGCACGGCACAAATCATAGTAAAGGTGTTCTCATTCTTTTCAATGAAAACCTCCAAATTGATATCAAGCACGTGTTGGAGGATAGCGAGGGCCGATATATCTTTGTGGAAGCACTCGTTCAAGATGCACCTTTCATTCTCGTAAATTTACATGCACCGACGAGCAATCAGGAGCAATGTGTTTTCTTTGATGGTGTTGCTAATACTCTGGAAAATTTGGGTCTGGACCATAACTGCCAAATCATTATTGGTGGCGACTTTAACAGCCATCTCGACCCCAGTCTTGATAATTTAGGAGGAAGAATCGAGTCCAAGCCATCTGTTAAAAAAATCAATGAGATAATGACAGCAAATGACCTCATCGACATTTGGAGAATTCGTAATCCTGAAAAAAAGCAATTTACTTGGACGCAGAAAAAACCCTTAGTAAGACGACGCTTGGATTACTGGCTCGTTAGCACGGAAATTCACGATGATTTAACCGAAACAAATATAATTCCTGCCATTAAGTCGGATCACTCGGCAATTACTCTAACGCTTAATAGTTTGGATGAACAAAGATTTGGTCCTTCTTATTGGAAATTCAACTCTAACCTTTTAGAGGACGCTTCTTATATTCAACTCATCTCCTCGAATTATCCTGAATGGCTTGACGAATTCAAAGACGTTAATGACAAACGGGTCTTATGGGACTTAATTAAGTACAGAATTAGGCAAGTATCAATTAAATACAGCAAGCAAAAAGCTAGAGAGCACAGAGCCCTTCTTGCGACAGCTGAACAGAGAGTTAAGCAATGCGATTTGTCGTGTAATAGTGAGCCTTCAGAAAAAAAATATGTACGACCTTGATGCTGGGAAATATGAATATGAACTATTATTCGACTATATTGTGCGCGGCAACATTGTGAGATCTAGAATCAATTGGTATGAAAAAGGCGAAATTCTAAAAATTCTAAAGGAAGAATAACGGTTAACCCACAATCCATAATGAATGAACTAAGAGATTATTACCAGAACTTATACAGCAAGCACGATTCTGACTTAAATGAAGAAGTGTGTTCAACTTTTTTAGACAACATTCCGATTCCAAGTGAAGAATCAATGATGGCTTCTGAAAGAAAGCTTTCGCTCGTGGAATGTTATGAAGCTCTGCAAATGTTTTCAAATGGTAAGGCTCCCGGTAATGATGGTCTTACGGCCGACTTTTACAAAGGTTTCTGGAACTTATTAGGTCATCGACTCACTGATGACCTAAATTACTCCTACGAGCATGGTGAATTATCTAATTCACAAAAACAAGCTATTATTAGATTGATCGGCAAGAAAGATAGAGACAGGAGATACATTAAGAATTGGCGACCAATCTCCCTTTTAAATGTCGATGTTAAGATCGCCTCGAAGACCCTTGCTATACGCTTAGCAAACGTTTTACCAGAGATTATACAAGTTGATCAATACGCTTATGTCAAAGGCAGAACTATATTTGATGCGGTTCGCACAATTGACGATATCATGGAATACACCAAAATTAAGCAAATACCTGGACTTATCAGTTGCATTTGATTTCGAAAAAGCCTTTGACTCACTAAGTTGGTCTTTTCTTTTCAAAGCATTAAATTCGTTCAATTTTGGTAAATCGTTCATTTCATGGGTTTCCGTTTTATACTGCAATATATCAAGCTGCATTGATTTCTAAACAATGGGTTTTCAACCCAAATGTTTGAAGTATGCAGAGGCGTAAGACAGGGCGATCCGCTGTCAGCGTACCTTTTCATTATTGCCCCTGAACCTTTGCTAATTAATATTCGGCACGACAAGAACATAAGAGGAATTATGGTGGAAAACAGGGAAATTAAATTAACAGCCTTTGCCGATGACCTGACGGCATTTTTACAAGGTATTCAGTCCTTTGAACGCCTTTCCATCACGCTAGATAGATTTGGTATCTGTTCTGGTTTGAAGTTGAATACTGAGAAAACTGAAGCCCTGTGGCATGGGAGATACATTACAACCCCCCATACATCAACATTGAGAAAATTAACAAACCTATGAAAATACTAGGCGTCTATTTCACCTATGATTTGCGCAAAAGACAGGAACTAAATTTCGAAGAAATACTGAAATCGCTATCAAAAACTTTGAAAAGATGGGAATGGAGACACCTTACTTTGTCTGCGGTCTTCTTTTTTACACGTTTGTTCAAATTTTCCACCTGCCCTTGACTCTCCGGGTGGTATGGGCGTCCATGGATAACCTTCACCCCAAACGATGTACACAAATTTTGGATGACTTCAGCTATTCCTTCCCATTGTCCGTCTGTAAATATTTTGGAGCACCTTCGTCATAGTAGAAAAAATTGTACATAATGGAATGGACTTCGTTTGCGGATTTTGTTTTAGTTGGAAATAGCCAGCAAAACTTAGAAAAGTAGTCTTTGATGACTAAGTTATAGCGATCCTGGCCCCTGTTATTTGTCATGAACGACCGCTTTTTGCCTGGAGCCATGTCAATGATATCCGCTTGCAATCTCTCGAAAGGTCCAAAAGTTCTAATTGGACGAGGTGGAGGGGCAACAGTTGGAAACGGCTTATGCAATTGGCAGTCAGGACATGATTTCAAGAATTCTTTGGCCAGTGCTTTTATACCACTGCAAAAGAATTTGAGAGAAAACTGCTTAACGAGGCTATTCACACCAGCCAGTTGACAACCGCCTTCAGATGACCCGCGATGAATGTCACGAAGAATACCCAGCGCTTTCCCCCTGGAAACAACCACCAGACATCGATTTGGAATAGCAACACCGTTACTGGTGTATTCCAAATGAAAAATAGTCGGCGCTTCACCTTCTTCATCCACCCTGTAACGAGGTTTACCTGTTATGCCTTTCCAAAGAAGTCGGTCGCGATGCTTGGAGAAAAATTCACGCAATACCTGCCACATTGAGTCATTAACGGAGGCGGGTTTTTTACTTTTACGTTCACGTAAAATGGGCAAAAATTTGACGACATTGTAAAAAAATATGCCGGCATTCAGACCACATTGGTCCAACAAACGGAAAGGGGCCACAGTTCCTGCAACAACCATGAGAAACGAATCTCTTGTAAGTCTTACAGACTTGCGAAGAATTTTAATACCGTTGGAATAATCAGCTTGAACTTAAATTGCACTAAACACAGCTTCTTCTTGCAAGTAGTAGTCGCGCACTCTATTCGGCACGCACTAAAACATGTATTTCTTTTAATGAAATTGCACTGAACTAAGCCTTGTCTTATAAGTACTAGTCTCCTACTCTCTTTGGCACGCAATAAAACACGTATTTTTTCAATAAAATTGCACTGAACTCAGCTTTGTCTTAGAAGTACTAGTCTCCTACTCTATTCGGCACGCACTAAAACATGTATTTTTTTCAATAAAATTGCACTGAACTCAGCCTTGTCTCATAAGTACTAGTCTCGTACTCTATTCGGCACGCACTAAAACATGTATTTTTTCAATGAAATTGCACTGAACTCAGCTTTGTCTTAGA